>NC_057811.1:37542766-37579546 GCF_018294505.1 Triticum aestivum | reverse complement strand
CGATCGGCTTCAGTTAGCAGCAGTAGCGAAGGAATCGCTCGATCGGGTTCAGTTAACATCCATCGATCGATCGCTCGGGTTCAGTAACGCGTAGCCTGCAGTGCAATCACTCGGGTTCAGTTAGAGCCCAACGCCTCGCTCGGATTCAGTTAGAGCCCAACGCCTCGCACCCACGCGCGTGTGTGTATGAGAGAAACGCGCATCGCTTGGCCCCAACCACCCACCGTAACCGGGAACACCCCGATATTTTCCTCGCCCTTGCTTCTACCACAGTTTTTTCTGTCATGGACGGCCCAAAGAATGTCATGCAGCTGTGTCTCCGGCCCGCCCAGGACGAAAAGCCCATTTACTGTCATGATTTTTTGTCATAGAAGTAGGAGCCCACCACATCTATGATGATACCGGGTTTTGTCACAATTATCGTCATAGAAGTGTCATAAGTATGACAGAAAAAAAATTCGTTCGGCCCAAAATGTCACGGATGTGTCTTTTTTGTAGTGTATTTGGGAAGCTCTGCTTTAGTTGTGGAAGGAGTGGTAGACCCGGCCACTCTTGAGGCAGTAGCATGCCGGGAAGCCCTATCCCTGGCAGAAGATCTGGGCATTTTCAAAATTTTGTTGTGGCATCGGACTGCATGCAGGTCATTTCAGATATCAACAGAAACTCGCATGGGACGTATGGAGCGATCATCACAGAGATAAATCTTAGATCATCTACTTTTCATTGTAATGTTTCTTTTGAGAGTCGTGCTGTTAACTATGAAGCACATAGCTTAGCCAAGTTTTCGCTCTCTAGAGGTCCGGGAGGCCATGTTTGGTTTGGCGTGCCTCATGACCAGAGATGTATCCCACACCATGTGGACTTTGATGAATAAATTTGGCTCTACCCCTAAAAAAACTTGTAGCTCACGGCAAGGGAGAAAGGAGGCATCCATTGACAGACTGTCCTCGCACCTGTGTGTTCAACCTTCTTCCTCCTCACAACCTCTAGAACCATAGATCCTCTCCATCTCAGAGAGATCTTGTACCAGACCTCTATCGCTGACCAGTGTGTGTTGTTGGTAGATGATACAATTGTGAAATTTGGTTATCAGAGATCTCGATCCTGTCGATTTTTTTCTTCCGCGGTGTTCTGATTTGGAGATCCTTGGAAATCCGCTGCGATGGGTGTGAATTCACTTCAGTGATTCCGGCAAAACACCTCGGTGTATCGATGCAAGGTTGAGCCAATCCCCGATTCATCATCACAGAGAGATCCAATAACCCAACATTAATGACCAGGATGGGGGCGGCGGAGATGACGCTCCAGGAATTACAGACGTCGCTCGCGACCACCGTGACCATAGCCAAGGACAACGCGGAGGCCTCTCACACCAAGCAGATCAATCTACTGGTGGGCATGGTGGATGATGTTCTTCAATCACAAAACACGCTACTCTCTGAACACTGGCAGAACACATCAACGGTAACTCGCCAGCTAAACTCATCTAATTCCTTGACTAAGAGAGTGGAAGGGCAAATAAGAAGGATGGAAGTGATCAAGGGTAGTCGACACACCACACCACCAGTAGCGGCTATGAATCAAGAGAGTTGCATGACCAGGAGGAAATACAGATCATCGAGAGGCACAAACTAGGACAATACAGGTTTAGGAACAATACCTAAATCACGGAGATCACCACCCATTCAGATCTCTAGTTACCTTTTCCTTACCAGAAGATCTGCAACAGGACTCGGACAAATAGGAGAAATCAATAGCATTTGGTCATGCTAAGATGCCTCGCACTGATTTTCCACGGTTCGATGGAGAAGATCCAAAATGGTGGAAGGACTGTTGTGAACAGTATTTCCAGATGTTCTCTCTTCCTCCTGATAATTGGGCTAGTTTTTCCACTTTGCATTTTCAAGGAATTGCAACACACATGGCTTCAAAGTTATGAAGCCTTGCATAGAATCAGACCATGACCTGATCTACTGTTGGCACTGAATGATAAGTTTGATGTCAACAAGTATGAGCAACAACTAGAACAATTGTTTAAGTTGAAGCAATTGGGACAGTAACTGAATACCATGCTCAATTTTAGGAATTGCTGCACAAAGCGTTGACACATAACCAGGGTTATGATGAAACATTTATGGTGAACAGATTTGTAAATGGGCTGATATCACATATTCGTATTGCCGTGAGGTTGCATACCCCCATGACAATTGGCATTGCTTTATTTTTGGCTCTTCTCCATGAAGAAGAGTTAGAGTTACTAAAAAGGAAACCCTCCTACAAGTCTGAATATCATAAACCATTTGTGAAACAGAACAACAGCACTGGCAGTCTTTTAGGAACAATACCAATGGTTGCATTAGAGAAGAAAGGGACAGGAAAAGTGGAGGAAACATTTGAGTCTCTTAGAGAAATGAGAAGAGCTAAAGGATTATGTTTTAAGTGTGGCGATAAGTATGCACTAGGGCACAAGTGTGCAACTCAAATTTTGAATGTTAGATGCCTTAAAGCTAGAAACAAAAAGTGAAGATGAACAGTCATGAACATCTAAAAGTGACACCTCAGCATCGTCCTGACCTAATTCCTGGCCTATAAATTCCCTAAAATCCGAAAAACCCCGAAGAGAGACCTGAAACAATTCTTCCGCTGCCACAAGCCTTAGTTCTTCCATGATCCTATCTGTAGGCCTCTGCCGGTACTCTGCCGAAGGGGGAAACCATTGGGGAGGCATTCTTCATCAACCTTGCTACCACATGATGATGTGTGAGTAGTTCCCATGGGACCTACGGGTCCATAGTAGTAGCTAGATGGCTTTCTCTATCTCTTTTTGATCTTCAATACAATGATCACTTGTAGATCTATTTGATGTAATTCTCGCGGTGTGTTTGTTGGAATCTGATGATTTGTGGGTTTATGATCAGATTATTCATTCAAAGTATTTGAGTCTTTTCTGAGATTTATTTATATGTGATTTTATAGCTTTGTGCTTCTCTATGATCTATCCGTCTTCTTTGGCAAAGTAGATTGGTTTATCTTCGGTGGAGAGGTGCTTGGTAGAAGGTTCAATCTTGCGGTGTCATTACTCTATGATGGGAGGAGCAGCAAGGCACATATTTGTATTGTTTCTACTAAGGCCAACTCCAGCGCAAGACCCCATCCGGACGTCTGTTTTGCCCGGATTTTGTCCGTTCGGGGTAGAAAAAGGACACGCGCGTCCGCATGCGGTCGTCCCGTTGTTGATGCGCCCAGCGCGGCCGACCCATCCCAAATATTCCTTGGCTTTGTCCGGTTTAGACATTTCATCAAACACTTCACGGACAGCCACCGCCGGCGTCGACGACGAGCACATGCGTTGGCCGGATTCGCCGTACTCGCCACACCGTGCCCTGCCTGTGCCCCGCCAGGTCGTCACCTTCCTCGCCTCAGCCCACGCGCTCGCCGCAACCCACGCCCTCACCACCCGCGCCCTGCCGGTGCCGCGCTCGCCCACGCACTCTGCAGCGGCTGCCTAGCTAGCAAGAACACCAACCGCGCACGCCATAGCTAGCTAGCTAGCTCGCCCGCCGCGCATGCCACAGCTAGCTAGCTAGCTCGCCTGCGCACGCTCACTGGCTAGCTTGCCCGCGCGCCGAGCACCATAGCACACCACGCGCTCGCAGCCGCGCCCTCGCCCGCATGCCGAGCACCATAGCTCGCCACGTGCTCGCTGCCGCGCCCTCGCCCGCGCGCCTCGCAGCGCTTACGCTCCCGCTCACGCAAGCCCGCATCCCGTGCTCCTCCCAGTGTGCTCGCCCGCGCCTGGACGTGCTCGCCAGCACGCACCCCTGCTTCCCGTATTCTCCCGCGCCTGCGCTCTCTTGCCGGGGCCGCGCCCGCCATCGCGCCCGTGCGGTGCCACGCCCTGCCGCGTTTTGCCACCGAGGCCGCTCGCCGCCCCGCCGGCCTCCTGCACCCTCCCGGCGAGCGCGCGCGCCTGCTACCGCACCCTCTCGCCAGCGCCAGCCCCTTGCCTACTGCCGTGCATGCCTTGGCCATGCCCTCCTGCACGCCAACGCAGCTGCCGCGCACTCACCGGCACCCGCTCGCGCTCGCCCTCACCTGCCCTGGCCGCGACCTCCTGCACGCCACCACAGCAGCCGCGCGCTCACTGGCGCCCGCCCGCTCGCGCTCGCCCTGGCTGCACCTTCCTGCACGCCACCGCAGTAGCCGCTCGCTCATCGGCGCCCGCCCGCCTCGCTTGATCGCCGTTGCATGTAGCAGTGGGTGGGTGGGTTGGTGGGCCCTTTTTATTTGTATGACAGGCAGGCCACACCGCACATGCAAGCGGACCGAGGTGGACGAGGAGTGGCCAGAGAGTGTCCGCTTTGGCCTCAAATCGAGACCAACTTTGGTCCAGAGATGGGGTGAAACGTACACGAAATGGACGAAAAAGTAAAATGGGGTCTGCCGCTGGGTCGTCCGGTATGTCCGTTTTACCCCAAATGGACACACCTGGACAAAATGGGGTCGTGCGGTGGAGTTGGCCTAAGGGTAAAACCACGGGGTTCGAACATTTAAATTGATCTTACTTTGTCTACATTATGTCATCATGCTTCAAGCATTACTCTGTTTGTTATGAACTTAATATTTTGAGAAGCATGTTGGATAGCGGTCTTAGAGTGGAGTGATAGTAGTAGATGTAGATGGATTTTGGTCTACTTGTCTCAGACGTAATGCATATATATTGACCATGCCATGAAGAATCATCATAACTGTTGGGGATATAACTACTGGGTATGACCCGCCCAGGAGGGGCCGGGTCATGCCACTGGCGGCTTAAGATGAGAAGGCCCAAGAGGATGATGAAGATGGCGGTCCATAGAGCAAGCTTATTGAAGGCCCAAGACACGGGGGCGACTTGAGGCCCATGGGTATGAACCGCCATATGTTTAACTTGTATTGTAAGGCAAGCTTAGTTGGTAACCGAGCCAGACACATTGTGTATGAGCCGGCCGGGACTCTGTAAGACGTCGGGCATCAACCTGTGTATATAAAGGGGTGACCCGGCAGCGGGTTAACTCAAGTAACAATCAGTCAAGAGCTAGGTCAAGCATATTCGCTCCCTGGTAATCGATACCCAAGCAATACAACCTAAATCAGGAGTAGGGTTTTACCTCGTTGGGAGGGCCTGAACCTGGGTAAACTTTCTGTGTCCTTTGTCCCGTTTTAACCCCTTCAAGCTAACATAGCTGCGATGGCTCCACACCTAAGTCCTTTCGCTAGGGCATCTTCCGTATCAAGTCCATGATAGTTGGTGCCCACCGTGGGGCCAGCGCATGGTGGTTTCGAGTTCTTGAAGGGCAACTTCGTAGGGATCAAGGGGTACGCCATGGGCCGGATGACCAAGAGTCGTCGCGGCAAGCTCTACATCGATGACGCTGGCTGGGGCCCCGAGGATGGCTCAATTGAGTACAGGTACCGGGTCCCCTTCAGTGGAATCCACGTCTTCATCGGCAAGATCGGCGAGTCGGGACCTGACCCGGACACCTGCACCGACATCGTCGAGACGGCTCAGCGTGCATGACCCGCAAAGGTTCAAACCACCATGAAGCACGCCTTTGTTGGTTTCATCCAAGGGGAGGACCCTGAGGAAGGGTCTGTATCCGGTGGAGAGACGGTCATCTACTCTAACGGCGGGTCCTCAACCGGTGAGACTGATTCGATGTATCAACTGCAAGACGGCCGGCTTGGGGGCTATTCCGATGGCGACAATATTCCGGACCCCTATGAGCCGCCGAGCCGGGTTGTGATGTTCATGGCCGGCACACAACCGGTGCTCGATTCGACGACTATTGCGGCTATGACTTCTAGTTCAATGGCTGCGGCGATGGCTGGAGCAAGCAGCTCTGCGCGCCCGTCGGCTCAGGTTCTGATCGAGCTGTTGGATGCTTTGGCAACTTTAATGGGGGCATAGGTAACCCCAGAGACTTAGGAACATCATAAAACGGATGTTGAGAAGCTGCGAGATGAGATAGCTCAAGCCAAGGAAGAACTTGCCACTGAGAATGCTAGGATGGCGACAGAGCAAGCCGCCTTGGACGCGCAATCACAACGAATTCAGGCAGAGTCGTTCCGGCTCACCTTGGATCAGAATGCTTCAAACGCTATTATGAGGACGAGGCACCAGAGTCGTTTACCTCCAAAATATGATGCAAGAAACCTTTTCAACACACCTGGGGTAGGGACCAGTAACCCGCCCGTGGTGAACCGGGCCGTCGAGGCGCCTGCAATCGGAGCGCCGGTTCAGCCACATGCTGCAGACCCGCCTCGTTTGAATTTTACTCTGCCTCAGCATGTTCCGGCGCCATCGGGTCATTATTCTAACCCACTTGATAATATGATTTCCGTGCCTACACGATTGGCGGCTCTCCTTGTTGAAGACGAGTCACCAGCCGTGATGGAGATATGGAGAGCCAGAGAGCTTCTTCAGACAGCGGTGGCACAGCAGGCGGCTTATTCTTACAGTCGTGAACGAATTCATTCAACCCCGCATCCAAGCCCGAGTTATAGCACGCATATTGACTCACCGGCAGTTTCAAGCAGTGAGCGGCACCATAACCAGCCTCGCACGTATAACCCGCCGCGTGCTGGTAATGATGCTCAGGCTTTGGTAGATCAGGGCAGGGCATGTCGGGAGGCTGAATTGGCGGCTCAATTAGCATCTCATCAACAATCTTCAGCTTACCCAACAACGTTTGTGGAGGCAGGAGTGACCTCTAGACCTTGGTGTGCCATGTTTAGTGCCGTCTTTACATAATGAGCGTCTGCCCAAGGATTTTAAGGGCCCTTGCAAGGTGCCTAATTACACGGCGGATCAGCCCCCAGAGGTTGGATTGAGAGTTATGAGATGGCCATGGAGATGTTGGATGTTAGTGATGATGCGTGATACGTCTCCAACGTATCTATAATTTATTAAGTATTCATGCTGTTTTATTATCATTCTTGGATGTTTTACAATCATTTTATAGCAACTTTATACCATTTTTGGGACTACCCTATTGACCCAGTGCCCAGTGCCAATTGTTGTTTTTTGCTTTTTTTACATCGCAGGAAATCAATATCAAACGGAGTCCAAACACCGTGAAACTTTTTGTGGATTTTTTATGGACCAGAAGACTCCCGATGGGCCAAAGCAGCACCTGGGGGTGCCCCGAGGGGGGCACAACCCACCAGGGCGCGCCTGGGGGCCCAGGAGCGCCCAGGTGGGTTGTGCCCACCTCGGTGGCCTCCCGCACCCCCTCTTCGCCCTATAAATTCACAAATATTCCAAAAAAAACCGGGGTTAACCTAGATCAGAAGATCCGCCGCCGCAGGGCTCTATAGCCACCAGAAACCAATCTAGACCCCGTTCTGGCACCCTGCCGGAGGGTGGAATCATCATCGGTGGCCATCTTCATCATCCCGGCGGCCACCAGGATGAGGAGGGAGCAGTCCACCCTCGGGGCTGAGGGTTTGTACCTGTAGTTATGTGTTTAATCTCTCTCTCTCTCGTGTTCTTGAGATGTCATGATCTTGATGTATCGCGGGCTTTGTTAATATAGTCGGATCATATGGTGTTTTCCCCTCTCTATCTTGTCGTGATGAATTGAGTATTTCCCTTTGAGATTTCGTTGTTATCAGATTGAATACTTTTATGGATTTGAGAACACTTGATATATGTCTTGAAATTGAATACTCATGGTGACAATGGGGTATCATATTGATTCACTTGATATACGTTTTGGCACTCAACTCGCGGATTCCCGAGGTGACATTGGGGTAATCTATGCATAGGGGTTGATGCACGTTCTTGTCTATATTTCTCCAGTAGAAATCTTGGGGAACTCTTTGAAGTTCTTTGTGTTGGATTGAGTATTATGAATATGAATTTTCTTTGGTGTTATTTTAGTACGAACTCTAGGATAGATCGAATGGAAAGAATAGCTTTGTGTTATTTTAGTACAAACTCTTGAATAAATCGAACAGAAAGAATAGCTTTCAGGTGGTTTCGTACCCTACAAACAATTTATTTTTATGTTCTTCGCTAGATAGGAACTCGGAGTGATTCTTCATTGCACTTTGAGGGGTGGTTATATGATCCAATTATATTAGCATTGTTGAGAGATTGCACTAGCGAAAGTACGGACCCTAGGCTTCATTTTCAAGCATTGCAATACCGTTTTTTGTGCCTGTTTACTATTTGCTACCTTGCTATTTTTTATTGTTCTTACTACAAAAATCAATATCTACTATCCATATTACACTTGTATCACCATCTCTTCGCCGAACTACTGCACCTATACAATTTTCCATTGTATTGGGTGTGTGGGGACACAAGAGATTTCTTGTATTTGGTTGCAGGGTCATTTGAGAGAGACTATCTTCATCCTACGCCTCCCATGGATTGATAAACCTTAGGTCATCCACTTGAGGGAAAATTGCTACTGTCCTACAAAACTCTGCGCTTGGAGGCCCAACACGTGTCTACAAGAATAAAGTGGCGTAGTAGACATCAAGCTCTTTTCTGGCGCCGTTGCCGGGGAGGTGAGTGCTTGAAGGTATATCTTTAGATCTTGCAATTGAATCTTTTAGTTTCTTTTTTATCACTAGTTTGGTTTATCAAAAGAAAACTACAAAAAAATGGAATTGAGGTTGCATCATATTATTGATCATCTTTATAATATCTTTCTTGGAAATGATGGTTCGGAAAATTGTGCTCAATTGCTAGAAGAAGAAGTCAATAAAATGTTTGGCACAAAATATTTGAATGATGAGCATGATTGCAATCGTGTTTGTATGAATTCCTTGAATATCCAAAATGCTAATGATCATTGCACTAGTCATGAGAAAAATGTTTCTTCTAAGCATGTCAATTTTTGCGGAGTGAATTGGGAGTGCATTTGCACACCAAAAAGGGAAGATAGATTTTGTAAGAAGCATAGATATTTAGAAACGAAAAATTTGCAAGAGAGGCTAGATGATTGTGCAGAAAGATGTAATTTTTTTCGCAATCCTTGTGAACTTTGCAATGAACATGGTCATTTAAATCTCCAATGCAAATTATTTCATGATCAAATTGTGTCCAAAAATTGTGATAACTTGATTACCCTTGAGCATCATAAAGAGCTTAGCCTTCTTTTGGGGTATGAAGAAATGAAACATATAACTAAAGGTTTTCCAAAATTTAATCTCGAGAGGTTTCTTGATTTTGATCTAGAGGAAATTTATATGTTTTGTGCGACAAATTGCATTGAGAATCCTTATATTGCCAACTACCTAAAGACAAGAAAACAAATGGAATATGAAGAGAGTACTAATGAAAGGGAAAATGTTTCCCAATACCCTCCTAGTGTTTATTATGATGAATCAGGTAACGAGGAGGAGCTTCCTATCCAATCAATCTCTTCAACAAGAAGCTTGAAAATTTTAATTAAACCCACACATGATGTGGTGAAGAAGAAGAAAATAAGAAAGAATAAAGGTAAAAATGTATCTCTCCCAAATAATGTTGCTCCTATCACCATGTGCCTCATTAAAGTGAATCAAATATGTCAATGGAGGATGATGATATTGAGTATGATTTTGTGATACCTACTACTTGTTGTAATGATTATGATTGGGAAGACAACGATATCCCTTATGATCTTGAAAATCTTTTTAGCACTTGCTTGGAAGAATATGATAATAATGTTTGCTATACTATTGGTGCCATTCATGCTATTGATTGCGATGATATGCAAAACCACTAGCTTGGGGATGCTATGTTTAATGAGTATGATATGTTTGAAGATTTATTTGCTGGAAATAATGCTTGTCCTAAGCTTGGGATGCTTTGCTTAATGAATATGATCCTTTGATTCCTTCTACTTTCGATGAGAAAATTTATTATGATGATAGCATGCCTCCTATTTATGATGATTAGATTGATAAAAGTGGGTTTGGAAGAGTGTCAACTCTAGGTAGTAGTGATCCCACTATCTTGGAGGGTGTTGAATCTTATTCCAATTTTGATGAAAGTGGATTTGGAGAGGTCATGACTTTATTTAGTGATACATCCACTATTTTGGAAGAGGTTTCAATTGACTATGACAATAAAGTTGCTATCCATGATGATTATTATGATGACATGTATGCCATAAAGAGTGATAAATCTTCTATGATTGTGCATCATGAAAAGAGTGTTGTATGTGATAGTTATATTGTTGAATCCATTCATGATGTTTCTGAAAATTATTATGAGGAAGGAACTTATGCTCTTACATATCCCAATAATATCAAGTTTCTTCTCTATGTGTTGATTGTTTTGAAGTTGCACTTGTTTTGCCTTCCTATGCTAGTTGATTCTTGTTCCCATAAGTTGTTTGCTCACAAAAATCCCTATGCGTAGGAAGTGGTTTAGACCTAAATGTGCTAGTCATATGCTTCATGATGCTCTCTTCATGTTTCAATTCTTATCTTTTATGCGAGCGTCATTGAAATCATCATGCCTAGCTAAAAAGGCATTAAAGAAAAGCGCTTGTTGGGAGACAAACAAACACTTTTACCTACTGTTTTTATGTGTTAACATGATTAAGTTACTGTAGTAATCATGTTTTATTGCTTTTGTTTCAATAAAGTGCCAAGTAAAGCCTTTGGGATCATGTTGGGTGATAGTTGATTTGATCTTGCTGAAAAACAGAAACTTTTGCACTCACAAAAATAAGTCTCATTTTTAACAGAAGAGTGCTTTTGAGTTGATTCTTTTTCAAGAAGTTTAATATACAAATTTCTCACGTGGTCCTAATTTTTTCATAATTTTTGGAGTAGCAGAAGTATGGTAGTTATCCAGATCACTACAGACTGTTCTGTTTTTGACAGATTCTGTTTTCAATGCATAATTTGCTTGTTTTCTAGTTTCTATGGCTTATATTGCTCAATATAAATTGTGGAAATGATGTTCTACAGTAGGAATTGTGTGGAAACAATTATGAATCTTGTCTTTGACAGTGCCAAAGTGAAATGGTTTACTCTTTATCATACTAACCTATCTCACTAAGTTCCGTTAAGTTTTGTGTGACTGAAGTTTTCAAGTTTTGGGTGAGATGTCGATATGAGGAGAATAAGGAGTGACAAGACCCTAAGCTTGGGGATTCCCAAGGCACCCCAAGGTAATATTCAAGGAATATCCATGCAACTAAGCTTGGGGATGCCCCGGAAGGCATCCCCTCTTTCGTCTCCAACATTATCGGTAACCTCACTTGGAGCTATGTTTTGATTCGTCACATGATATGTGTTTTGCTTGGAGCATCATTTTATTTTGTTAGGATTTTCTTGCTATTATTTATAATAATCTTTTGCATCTTTTATTTCAATAAAAGTGGCATTGATAGCCTTTACTAGGCTTATTTTACAAGTCTAAATGCTGCTGATTGAAAACAGAAAGTTTATCGATGTTGCAAAAATTCCCTAGAAAAGTCAGAATGTGATAAAATGTTGAAACTTTTTGCAAAATGAGCTCTGAAAAATTTTCTACAGTGTGGAAAATTTTCATAACTTTTGAAGACAGGGAAGTATTGATACTCTTGCATTCTTTACAGACTGTACTGTTTTGGCAGATTGTTGTTATGTTTGCATTGTTTGCATAGTTTGCATATGTTTGCTTGTTTAATGATTCTATTTGAGGATAGGAGTATTAAATATGCAGAGGCATTTAGTATGCAATGTTGAATAATAATTTTAGTGATTTTCTACAATAGAGAATGATAAGGTTTTTGCATTGGTTTATACTAACTTATCTCACGAGTTCTTGTTGAGTTTTGTGTGGATGAAGCTTTTGAGATTTAAGAAAACCATGATATGAGAGGAATTAAGGAGACACAAAATCTCAAGCTTGGGGATGCCCAAGTAACCCCAAGATAATATTTCAAGAAGTCTCAAACATCTAAGCTTGGGGATGCCCCGGTAGGCATCCCACCTTTCCTCTTCAACAATTATCGGTTAGTATCGGTTGAGCCTAAGTTTTTGCTTCTTCACATGATGTGTGCTATCCTTGGAATGTCATTTTATTTTGTTTTGCTTGATGTTTTAATAAAGTACTTAGATCTGAAAGTTTTTAAATAAAATAGAGTCCTCAAATAGTTGCCAGGGAGGCTAGGTAAGCGGCATTCACATCCCGTCAATGAAGCTCTTTTCTATGGAATTGCTCTAGTGCTTCACTTATATCTTTTTAAGCATGGTGTGTTTTAGTATTTTTGAATAAATTCTCTCTTGCTTCACTTAAATTAATTTGAGAGAAAAAATATTATGCTCATGATCTTCGCTTATATCTTTTTGGAGTAGCTTGTCATTTACTCTTGTGCTTCACATATATCCTATGAGTAAATTGTTGAATAAATTGAATGTCATGAAGTTGAAATTATATCATGCCTAGTGGTAGCTTCACATTGGGTTTAGAAAGTGAAATCTTTTGAGGCTTGACAATCACAATATTGGTCATACAAGCAATTCATGAATAATTAGTATAAGGAAGAGAACTTTCACATGCAAATAAACTATCTTGGAAATCTTTTGTGATTGTGAGCCCCCATCAAAATATTATATTCCAAAATTGTTGACGTTGGACAAGGAAGACAACGTAATGGTTTATGTTTGTTCATATTCACATAGAAGTTATATTGTCATAGATCCTTCAACATGTGGTGCTTGCCCCCCATCTTTGCTAGCCAAAAATTCCACACCAAGTAGAGATACTACTTGTGCATCCAAAAACCCTAAACCCAAATCTTATTTTCAACAGTCCACCATACCTACCTAGGGATTGAATAAGATCCTTCAAGTAAGTTGTCATCGCTGCAATAAGGCAATAAAAATTGCTTCTAAAAGTGTTAGATCATTTAGTGTAAAAGAAAATTGAGCGTTGTATGAACTTGTGATGGCAAAGAATAAAAGCGACAGACCGCATAATAAAGGTTTCTATCATAAGGGGCAATATAATGTGACGTTCTTTTGCACTAAGGGGTTGAGCATACAAACAAATAAGCGCATGGCAACCTCAGCTTCCCTCTGCGAAGGGCCTATCTTTTACTTTTCAGTATTTACTTTTATGCAAAGAGTAAAAAAAATTCTCTCTATTCCTTTTTATTTTTATCTTTTGGCAAGCATCATGTGGTGAGGAAAGATCTAGGTACATATATCCAGTTGGATATGGGTAGCATGAGTTATTATTGTTGACATCACCCTTGAGGTGAATACGTTGGGAGGAAAAACAGTAAGCCCCTATCTTTCTATGTGTTCGGTTGAAACGTTTTGCTCATGTGTATGCGGTGAGTGTTAGCAATCATAAAAGACTATATGATGGTTGAGTATGTGGAGCTCTTACTTAAACTCTGTTGAATAAGTTGAATTGCAATTGCTTGGTGACTGAGAACATAGGTTGTTAGGTTTCAAGAGAGTTCATTGTTTGACCCTTAACATGTGAATTGGTTGCTACTTTAACATGAGAAGTTTTATAAGAAAGAATTGTTGTTATGATGCTAGGAAAAGTGTGTGAAACTGTCATTGATCAAACTTGTTCACTTTGCTAGCATTCACACTTCATAAATTATTTCTTTTATCATTTACCTACTCGAGGACGAGTAGGAATTAAGCTTGGGGATGCTGATATGTCTCCAACGTATCTATAATTTATGAAGTATTCATGCTGTTTTATTACCATTCTTGGATGTTTTACAATCATTTTATAGCAACTTTATATCATTTTTGGGACTAATCTATCTTCATCCTACACCCCCCACGAATTGATAAACCTTAGGTCATCCACTTGAGGGAAAATTGCTACTGTCCTACAAAACTCTGCACTTGGAGGCCCAACACGTGTCTACAAGAATAAAGTTGCATAGTAGACATCACTGCGTGTGCTAAGTATTTCACTATGATGTTGGATGGACCGGCACACATTTGGCTGAAAGGATTGCCCCCTAGCTCCATCAAGTCATGGGCTGAGTTGAAGACACGTTTTATCGAAAATTTCAAAGATACGTGCAAGCAGCCTATGTCGATTCTTGATTTAGACTCTTGCGGCCAGGGTGAGGGCGAATGAACAACCAATTGTGTGCGTCGGTTCTCGGCCGTTATCCATTCATCGGACAGTATCAACACCGGTTCAGCTGTCCTAATGTTGGAAAAGAATTGGCGTTTCCTTCCCCTCAAGCAGAAGCTGGGGCGGCTTAAGCGCCACTACAATGATACGGGAGAGCTCATGGCGGCTCTTGTTAAATACGCTGATTCTGACAACACCAAGGACCCTGAGTCTGTTGAGGAGAAGACTAGTAAGGGGAAGAAGAGTGGAAATGCAAAGGGACAACAACATAATACAGCGGGTCAAGGTAACAATGGCAAGCGTGAAGCTGACGGCGGTTTAGACTTTGTGGCTAACACCAATACGCAGAATAATAATCAGTGTCACAAGGGGAAGTCGTCAGTGCCCCGGTTTGGTGGGCCAAAGTTCAACCTTGAGGCGGTGATGAATCAGCCTTGCCCGAAGCACGACACGCAAGATAAGCCGGCCAGTCACCTATGGAAGGATTGCTTCATCATGAGGGAGTACAGAAATTCCATTTTTTCCAGAATAATCGTGGCCCGAATGGCGGCTCAGGATCCAGCTCTCATGGACCTGGCTTTGGGGGTGGCGGCTCAAGCTCTGGTTTTCAAGGCCAAGGCGGTCAAGGTCATTTTAATCAGCAATCTGGTCAAGGGAATTAGCAGTAGCAGTCTGGTTGTCAGAGCAATGCAAAGCAGCTGAATAGTGGCCAGTATCATGTGTTTACCACGAGCTTGTGTAAATGAGATCAGAAGATTCATAAGCGGGCGGTGAACACGGTAGAGTCGGCGGTTCCTCGGTACTTGCGATGGTCTGAACATACTATTGTATGGAGCTGTGAGGATCACCCGCCCCGGGTTGACAATCCGGGTCAGTTGGCTTTGGTGGTTGCGCCTCAGGTTGGAGGGTACAAGTTTACTAAGGTGCTCATGGATGGAGGCAGCAGCATCAATATCCTTTACTATGATACTTTTCGCCGTATGGAATTGACTGACAAAGATCTTAAGCCATCTTCTACCTTTTTCATGGGGTGGTGCCTGGTAAGTCGGCATATCCAGTGGGTAAGATAACTTTGGAGGTGGCTTTTGGCGATGATCATGATCACGGGGCTGAAAAATTGAATTTTGAGGTGGTGAAGATCAAGAGCCCTTATCACGCCCTGTTCGGCCGGCCGGCTTATGCTAAGTTCATGGCACGGCCTTGTTATATTTACCTGCAGCTTAAAATGCCGGGTCACAAGGTTACCATCACGGTGCATGGTGACAGGAAGATAGCTTTGGAGTGTGAAGAAGGTGATGCTGCTTATGCCGAGTCTGTTTGTGCAACAGAGGAGTTGAAATTTTACAAAGATAATATTGACTCGGCAAATATGACACCTTTGAAGAAGCCAACCATAGAGCATGACCCCTTGTTGAAGTTTAAGTCGGCAGATGACACTACTGGTTGACTTTGTTCCTCGCGACTCATCCAAGCAGTTCAGCATTAGTGCTAATATGGATCCGAAATAGGAAAGCACGCTCATCGAGTTCATCCGTGAGAACCAGGACATCTTTGCATGGAAACCTTCAGACATGCCAGGTGTACCGAGGGAACTCGCTGGGCACACTCTCAATGTTGATCCGAAGTTTAAACTGGTCAAGCAATTCCTTCGTCATTTTAATGAAGAGAGACGCAAGGCCATTGGGGAAGAAGTGGCCCGGCTCTTGGCGGCTAGGTTTATTGTTAAAGTTTTTCATCCTGAGTGGTTGGTTAACCCAGTGCTAGTACTTAAGAAGAATGGCACTTGGCGTATGTGTGTGTATTACATAGACCTTAACAAGGCCTGTCCGGCTGACCCTTTTGCTCTCCCTCGTATTGATCAGATCATCGATGCTACGGCGGGTTGTGAGTGTTTGAGTTTTTTGGATGCTTATTCTGGTTATCATCAGATCAAGATGGCAGTTAAGGACCAGGAGAAGACAACTTTCATCACTCCTTTTGGAGCCTTATGCTATGTGTCTATGCCTTTTGGGCTTAAAGTGCCCAGGCGACTTAACAGTGGTGCGTTCAGAATTGCCTCAATGACCAGATTGGACGTAATGTTCATGCTTATGTGGATGATATTGTTGTGAAATCCAGAAAGAAGGAAACCTTGATAGATGATTTGAAAGAGATCTTTGACAATCTCCGGGTCTACAAGATGATGCTTAACCCAACCAAGTGTGTATTTGGTGTGCCAGCAGGCAAGCTCTTGGGTTTTTTTGGTTTCTGAGAGAGGCATTGAAGCTAACCCGGAGAAAATCAAGGCTATCACTTCATTGGCTAAGCCGGCATGTATTAATGATGTCCAGCGTCTGGTGGGTTGTATTGCGACCTTAAGCCGGTTTATAAGCC
The DNA here is from genome assembly GCF_018294505.1 of Triticum aestivum. Taxonomy (NCBI): domain Eukaryota; kingdom Viridiplantae; phylum Streptophyta; class Magnoliopsida; order Poales; family Poaceae; genus Triticum; species Triticum aestivum. Next base: position 37,563,081 of record NC_057811.1, on the reverse strand, counting down.
GTTTGGGCGAAAAGGCTATCCCTCTATATCAGATGATGAAGAAGACAGATCACTTTGTCTGGAGTGATGCTGCCGATCAGGAGTTTGAGGCGTTGAAGAAGCAGTTGGCTGAGCCGCCAATCCTTGCAGCTCCTATTGATAAGGAGCCCTTACTGTTATATGTGGCTGCTAATAGCAGAGCTGTCAGTGTGGCAATTGTTGTGGAAAGGAAGGAAACAGGCAAGGAATATCCGGTTCAGCGGCCGGTTTACTATATCAGTGAGGTACTCATTGAATCTAAGCAGAGGTACCCACATTGGCAAAAGCTGGTTTATGGGGTGTTCATGGCTAGTCGCAAATTGAAGTAGTATTTCTTTGGTCATCCCATCACTGTGGTCAGTTCTGCTCCCTTAGGGGATATTATTCAAAGGGACAAATGCATTTTTGCCCCTAGTTGGAACCTACCCACGGGTTTTGCCCTTACTTTTTGACTCTGCTCAGTTTTGCCCTTAGATTTTCCTCCGAAGTCACACGAATAGCCTTTGACCGTTTGACCAATACTTTGAAAATTGATAACAAATTGATATGAACTCAGAAAAATGCAAATAAGTATCAAAATGTTCAGATAAACATTACCTTTATGTTTATGTCATTTGCATTCAGGAAAAAAGTACCATTTAAACTACCTAAGTTTGTTAATGTTTTTAACATTATTAAAAATAAAAGGTATAAATAATACTTTTTTCAGGAATAAATATTACATGCAAATGTAGGTGACGTTTTCTAAACATCCTGATATCTTATTTGCATTTTTTCGAGTTCATATCAACTTGTTATGAAGTTTCAAAATAACGGTCAAAGTTGTTTGAACATTCATAAAAAATTGATATGAACTCAGACAAATGCAAACAAGATATCAGCATGTTCAGAAAACATCACCTACATTTGCATGTAATTTTTATTCTTGAAAAAAGTATTTTTATACCCTTTTTATTTTTAATAATGCTAATAACATTAATAACCTTTGGTAGTTTAAACGATACTTTTGTCCTTAATGCAAATGATATGCACATAAAGGTAATGTTTGTGTGAACATTTTGATATCTTATTTGCATATTTCTGAGTTCATATGAATTTGTTATGAATTTTCAAAGTATTGGTCAAATGGTCAAAGGGCATTCAGGTGACCTCGGGGGCAAATCTAAGGGCAAAACTGAGCAGAGTCGAAAAGTAAGGGCAAAACCCGTGGGTAGGTTCCAACTAGGGGAAAAAATGCAATTGTTCCTTATTCAAAACAGAGAAGCCACAGGTCGGGTAGCCAAGTGGGCCATTGAGCTTGGACCCCATGGTTTGAAGTATATGCCTCAGATAGCTATCAAATCTCAATCACTTGTGGATTTCATCAATGATTGGACAGAGTTGCAGATGCCTGAGGAGAAGCTGGATAGCACATATTGGACTATTCACTTTGATGGATCCAGGCAGTTGGAAGGCTCGGGGGCTGGAGTTATTTTGACTTCCCCACGAGGTGATAAATTTTGTTATGTCTTAAGGTTGATGTTCCCTTGTACTAATAATGCAGCTGAGTACGAAGCCTTGCTCCATGGTCTTCGGATGGCTAAAGAGATGAATCTAAGCCGGGTAAGGTGTTTTGGCAACTCAGATTTGGTGGCTCAGCAAGTTTCAGGAACTTGGGATTCCAAAGATCCACTCATGGCGGCTTATCGGCGAGAGGTTTATGCTATTGCTGGTCATTTCAAAGGTTATCACATGGAGCATGTTGATCGCAGGAAAAATGAGGCGGCTGATGCTTTAAGCCGGCTAGGGTCCCAGCGTAAGCTGGTACCACCTAATGTTTTCCTTGATATTTTGCATAATCCTTCAGTTAAATTGCCTACGGAGGAAGATCTTGTTGTTCCTGACCTGGAGGCTCAGTTGGTGGCGGCTCTTCATACTATTCCTGATTGGACAGTTCCATATTTGGCTTATATGACCTGGGGTGAATTACCTGAAGATGAAAGTTTGGCGAGGCAGATAACCCGGTGGTCTAAGTCAATGACTATTTTCAATGGAGAGTTCCACCGATGCAGTGTCACAGGGGTGTTTCAACGTTGTGTTTCTCCTGCGGAGGGCCATGATATTCTATGAGAGATTCATGAAGGATATTGTGGTCATCATGCCGGCTCTAAGTCTCTCATGGCCAAGGCTTTTCGCCATGGGTTTTATTGGCTGACGGCTCATGCTGATGCAGAGGATTTGGTCAGTAAATGTGATGGTTGTCAGAAATTTTCACGACGAGCTCATGTGCCGGCTCAAGAATTGAGGATGATTCCAATTACTTGGCCGTTTGCAGTCTGGGGGCTGGATATGGTTGGACCTTTTAAAAGATCCAAGGACAAAAAGACTCACCTCTTTGTGGCGGTTGACAATTTGACAAAGTGGGTTGAGGCAGAGCCGGCCAGCAAGTGTGACGCGACAACGGCGGTTCAATTCATCAAAAAGGTGATTTTTGGTTTTGGATACCCTCACAACATCATCACTGATAAAGGCACTAATTTGTCTAAAGGTGCTATGAAAGAATTTTGTCAACGTGAACATATTCGTCTTGATGTTTCCTCTGTGGCACACCCCGGTCCAATGGTCAAGCTGAAAGAGCCAATCAAGAAATCTTGAGAGGTACGAAGCCCCGGCTTATGGTCCCTTTGCAGAGGATGTCGGGTTGTTGGGTGGAGGAGTTGCCCTCAGTATTATGGAGTATTAATACTACCCCCAACAGATCTACGGGTTACACACCTTTCTTCATGGTTTACGGAGCAGAGGCGGTTATCCCTAGTGACATCCATCACGACTCGCCCCGTGTGGAGGCTTATGTTGAAGCTGATAATGAACAAGAATGTCTGGATGCTCTTGACCTTCTGGATGAGGAGCGTGACCTTGCGGCGGCTCGCTCGGCTATTTACCAGCAAGATTTGCGTCGTTATCATAGCCGTCGGGTTAAAACCCGGACCTTTCAAAAGGTGATTTGGTGCTCCGGCTCATCCAGGATCAAACAGACATGCACAAGTTATCCCCACCTTGGGAAGGGCCCTTTGTGGTCAGCAAAAATCGGAACAACAGGTCATACTACCTTATCAATGTTTGAGACCACAAGGACTCACACACGTCGGAGGAGGAGTCCCACCGGCCGTGGAATATTGCTCATCTTCGGCCTTATTACACCTGAGCCACCGGCTCTTGTGATGTACATACTTATACCAATGTATATATTATGATTAGTATAATAAAGCCGGCATCCCTGATAATTCAGGGCCTTTGTCGTTTCATTTCTGAGAATCTGAGTCTTTATTGTGAATTCATAAGATCACTTGGGGGCTTCCTGTTCAATGAACATAGCTATGACTACCCTCTTGATCCGACTTGTACGCCTTGATTGCAAATTACTTGGGGGCTTCCTGTTCAATGAACATAGCTATGACTACCCTACTGATCTGACTTATACGCCTTGATTGAAATATTACTTGGGGGCTCCCTGTTAATGATCAGAGCTTTGTTGTCCCTTCTAATAGGCTTGGACGCCACGTGTATTCACCAAAAATATTGGTTATCCTGCCTTTGTATGCTGGCCACTCCGACCAGGTAATCCTGGAATGACTCGCCGTACTCTTGACAGTTAATCTTATAAAGACATTGAACTTGTCAAAGTTAAAACGGCGATTGGTCATGTGAGGCCCGACTTACATGTTTGAATTAAGGATTAACTCAGTGTCTGTGCGGCCCTTGAATAGCACTTGATATTGAGGCTTGGCAGCCTATGAAGGCCTTGTTTCTTCTGATTTGCATTTGCTTTGAACATTTTTTGAGGTTCAACTTTTGTACCGTATTGATATATGGTTTAAAATTGATTCGGGCCATGTTGCCTTGATAATTATGATTCATATTTGAATCTCTCCGGAGTTTTGATAACCCGGCCTGGCTTTGGACGATAAGTCACCACTGTGTGTTGATTATGCGCTTGGAGTTCTGCGCTCTAAGTCTTTGGAATGTTACCTTTGCTGCATATGGCATTGTAAGCCGACAGTGTGAATAAATTGCACAGGGCGCTGCACTCTAAGTCTTTGGGTTGTTACCCTTATTGCATATGGCGTGGTAAGCCGGCAATATGAACAAATATCACAGGTATGATATTTACTTGTTATGAATATGAGGTTTTGATAAACCTGCCCTGGTTATGGACTATACAGTCACCAGTGGATTTTATATGGGGTATTATGACCCGCCCTGGGGTAAACGGCCAGGGTACATGTTGTCTACTTGTGTGCAGGGCTTATGATAACATGATCAACATGATTGATAAAAAATTATGATCATAAAACAGCAGATCTTCAAGTCAGATCAGGCGGCTCAAAATGTTGTACGCATAAACATGCACGATGGCATGGCAGATCATGGTTTTTCATCTAGCCTATTACATGGCTCCTCGAGCCCAAAAGAATAAGTGTTTTTGATATACACAGTGTCCAATGATGTGGATGGTGAACCGGCCTTTTTGATCAGTTATCTTGGCCTTCACGCGTTGAAGCTTCCGGGTCATCTTGCACTGGCTCTTCCTCTTCTTGATCAACCATTGGCTGGAAGTCAGGTGTGGCCCGGCTGATGCCGATCAAAGCTCTAAACACAACCTCAGCATCTATAAGACTTGATGGATCAATGTCAGGAGCGAAGGTGTGCTTACGTGTGGCCGGAATAAGATCTACAACTTCATGAACCGGCGCCTTCACTTTGGTGTTCTCAGCATCATAAACCGGGTGGTACTTGGAGAGGTCCGTCTCATAAGATAATTTGCTTGCCCATGGACGCATATCTCTTACTATTTGAGTGCAGTCATTAGCACTGAAAGGAGACCCATCTTCTTTTACACTAGTACAGCCGGCTGATATCTCTTCCGAGTCAAGTTCAACTTGCCATGCCTTTGCCCGGCTCAAGGCAGTGATAGCACCGGCCCTGGCGGCTGATCACTTTAATTCTTCCACCCTTTTTGGTAGCACAGATAGCTTTTCCAACACTTCCTTGATAAGGGAAGGTGGCTGCTTCTTATGCAAGGCAGCAGAAATCGCCTGTTGGGCGCCAGTGTACAGCTGCTCTACAAGGGTATATACAACTTTCGGCCTTATGCGCATATCGTCACCCAGCTTGGAGCTTTTGGAACCTGCATTGACAAGTATATTTGTGAACCGGCTTAATGATTGTTCATACTGATGAAGAAATATTGAAGTATACTATTACTTACCAAAGATGGCCGCTGTAATGCTATTGATTTGATATTTTAAACCGAACAACTCATCAGTTACCGGCTTAAGGGCAGCTTCGGTAGCTTCTGCTCTTTTCAATAGAGCTGCCTTCTCGGTCTCCCGGCCGGTTTTATTAGCACTGAAGTCCTATTTTAGCTTTTCAATGTTTTCCAAAGCAGTCTTCAGCTCTGATTTGGCCTTTGAAGTCTCAAATTGTTGGATTTGAATGTTGGCCCTCAGATCATTGACTAGGGATTCTTTCATATTTAATTCATCCTGCAACATGAATAAGATAGGAAGCATTATGACCATCTTATTTGAAGTCCCAAGCACAATACAAGTATTTTACTTGGCACTTGGGGGCTAATGCACATTGCTCTTTTTTGAAGACAATTATATGATGTCCCGGCGAAACTGCTATGACTATAGCCGACTCATGGGGGCTACATACTTGGATTTTATTCACAATTATGGTGATAAGTACCGGCTTATACATGCTGATTAAGCCGGCCCTTGGGGGCTACAGGTGCAAAATTGATCACTACCATTTGACGTCCCAGCTTTAGTTATGCAGCTTAAGCCGTCCCTTGGGGGCTATTCGTTTGATTCTACAATTACAGTATGCATGACATGAATGAAAGACTCCAAAGGTTATTTAAAGTCTACAACATATTCGATTTTCTCATATCCAGTAGACTTGGCGGCTGGTAGAGATATATTTATATGGAGAAGATTGCAGTACTTACCTCAAAACGCTCCTTCATGAGGTTGACCAAGCCATCTTCAAAGTCACGGCTGGTATGAAGGCGGTTTAGATAGCTCTCCAAGTCTAATTTCCACTTGCCCTTATCAGCAGCAGAAAATTCTTCTTTTGCGTTGTGCTTGGATAGGACGGTGGGGTTGCTTGGAGCTGTATAAGCCATCCCAGTGATTGTTACATCTTCAGTTTCTTGAACCGGCTGAGCGGGGCTGGGCGGCTTAGAATTCTCCGGGTCAACATCCATGGAAACTATATGGACATGGTGTTCCTCTGGTGGCGGCTCATCAACTGAGTCCTCAACAACTTGGTGAGAAGCTTCTTTTGTTTGTTTCTCCGGCTTAGAGGGATTTGAATCTTAAACTGGCTTGTTCACTGATATGTCCATTTTGCATCATGTTTTCTTACTATTATTTATGATGTTTTATCCATAATAATGGTTTTTGGAGTAATTCTAATGTCGTTTCTCTCATAATATGCAAGGTATACACAAGGAGGGAGAATTCCGGCAGCTGGATATCTGGACCTAGAAAAGCTACGTCAGGCTTCCTATTCTGCACAACTCCAAACAATCTGAAACTTCACAAAGATTTTTTATGAAATATTTGACGAATATTGGAGCAAATAACTACCAGAGGGGGCCCACCAGGTGGGCACAACCCACCTGGGCACGCCAGGGAGCGCAGGCGCGCCCTGGTTGGTTGTGCTCACCCAAGCCCACCTCCGGTGCCCATCTTCTGGTATATAGGTCGTTTTTACCTACAAAAAATAGGGGGAGGACTTTCGAGACGGAGCGCCGCCGTCTCGAGGCGGAACTTGGGCAGGAGCACTTTTGCCCTCCGGCGGAGCGATTCCGCCGGGGGAACTCCCCCCCCCCCCCGGGGGGGGGGCGAAGTCATCGTCATCATCATCACCAACAACTCTCCCATCTTGGGGAGGGCAATCTCCATCAACATCTTCAACAGCACCATCTCATTTCAAACCCTAGTTCATCTCTTGTGTTCAATCTTGTTACCGAAACTATAGATTGGTGCTTGTGGGTGACTAGTAGTGTTGATTACATCTTGTAGTCGATTACTATATGGTTTATTTGGTGGAAGATTATATGTTCATATCCAATATGCTATTTAATACCCCTATAATCTTGAGGATGATTATCATTTGTGAGTAGTTACTTTTGTTCTTGAGGTCACGGGAGAAATCATGTTGCAAGTAATCATGTGAACTTGTTATGTGTTCGATATTTTGATAGTATGTATGTTGTGATTCCCTTAGTAGTGTCATGTGAACATCGACTACATGACACCATATTTGGGTCTAAGGGAATGCATTGTGGAATAGCAATTAGATGATGGGTTGCGAGAGTGACAGAAGCTTAAACCCCAGTTTATGCGCTATTTCGTAAGGGACCGATTGGATCCAAAAGTTTAATGCTATGGTTAGAATTTATTCTTAATACTTTTATCATAGTTGCGGATGCTTGCGGGAGGGTTAATCATAAGTAGGACGTTTTTTCAAGTAAAAACAACACATAAGCACCGGTCCACCCACATATCAAATTATCAAAGTACCGAACACGAATTAAACCAACATGGTGAAAGTAACTAGATGAAAATCCCGTGTACCCTCAAGAACACTTTGCTTATCATAAGAGACCGTTTTGGCCTGTCCTTTGCCTCAAAACAATTGGGCTACCTTGCTGCACTTTTGTTACTACTATCGTTACTTGCTCGTTACAAATTACCTTGCTATCAAACTACTCTGCTACTTATAATCTCAGCACTTGCAGACATTACCTTGCTGAAAACCACTTGTCATTTCCTTCTTCTCCTCGTTGGGTTCGACACTCTTACTTATCAAAAAGAGATACAATTGATCGCCTATACTTGTGGTTTATCAAGGCTATTTTCTGGCACCGTTGCCGGGGAGTGAAGCGCCTTTGGTAAGTGGAATTTGGTAAGGAAACATTTATATAGTGTGCTGAAATTTATTGTCACTTGTTACTATGGAAAACAATCCTTTGAGGGGTTTGTTCGGGGTATCTTCACCTCGACCGGAACCACAATTAGCTACCCCTCAACCTACTGCACCTACTGAAAATATTGAATATTAAATTCCTTCGGGTATGATAGAACAACTGCTAGCTAATCCTTATGCAGGAGATGGAACCGAACATCCTGATATGCACTTGATATATGTAGAACAAATTTGTGGATTGTTCAAGCTTGCAGGTTTACCCGGGGATGAAGTTATGAAGTTATGAAAAAGGTTTTCCCTTTATCTTTGAAGGGAAAAGCATTGGCATGGTATAGGCTATGCGATGATATTGGATCTTGGAATTGGAATCGTTTGAAATTGGAGTTCCACCAAAAAAATTATCCTATGCATCTAGTTCATCGTGATCGGAATTATATATATAATTTTTGGCCTCGTGAAGCAGAAACTATCGCTCTAGCTTGGGGGAGTCTTAATTCAATGTTATATTCATGCCCCAATCATGAGCTCTCAAGAGAAATTATTATCCAGAACTTTTATGCTCGGCTTTCTCGTAATGATCAAACCATGCTTGATACTTCTTGTGCTGGTTCTTTCATGAAGAAGACTATTGAATTCCGGTGGGATATTTTGGAAAGAATTAAACGCAACTCTGAAGATTGGGAACTCGACGAAGGTAAAGAGTCAAGTATTAAGCTTAAGTATGATTGTGTTAAATATTTCATGAATACCAATGCTTTTCAAAAGTTTAGCACTAAATATGGACTTGACTCTGAGAAAGTATCCTCCTTTTGTGAATCATTTGCTATTCATGTTGATCTCCATAAAGAGAAGAGGTTTAAATATCACCCACATATTAAATAAGAAATCAAATAACCGGTACCAGTTAAAGAAGAAATTATACTTTACAATGTTGATCCAGTTGTTCCTTCTGCTTATATTGAGAAACCACCTTTCCTTGTAAGGATAAAGGAACATGCTAAAGTTTCAACTGTGGTTAACAAAAGCTATATTAGAACACCTAAACCCGAGGAACAAATTAAAATAGAACCTAGTATTGCTATGGTTAAAGATCTCTTGGAAGAAGATATGGATGGGCATGTTATTTACTTCTGTGAAGAAGCTGCTAATTGCCAAACCTGATAAAAAGGATAAACGTAGAACTGTTGTTGGCATGCGTGTCATCTCAGTTAAAATAGGAGATCACTATTATCATGGTTTATGTGACATAGGTTCTAGTGTGAGTGCTATTCCTTACACCTTATATCAAGAAATTATGAATGACATAGCACCCATAGAGATAGAAGACATAGATGTTACTATTAATCTTGCTAATAGAGACACTATGTCACCAATTGAGATTGTTAGTGATGTTGAAGTCTTGTGTGGGAAAATGAAATACCCTACTGATTGTCTTGTTTTTGGTTCCCCACAAGATGATTTTTGTCCCATTATCTTTGGTAGACCTTTCTTGAACACCATTAATGCTAGAATAGATTGTGAGAAGCAAACTGTCGGTGTTAGTTTTGGTGATGAGTCTCATGAGTTTAATTTTTCCAAGTTCAGTAGAAAACTTCATGAAAAAGAATTTCCTAGTAAAGATGAATTAATTGGTCTTGCTTCTATTGCTGTGCCTCCTACTGATCCACTAGAACAATATTTGCTAGACCATGAAAATGATTTACATATGCATGAAATAAATGAAATAGATAAGATTTTCTTTGAACAACGTCCTCTACTTAAACACAATTTACCTATTGAAACTCTAGGAGGTCCTCCTCCACCTAAAGGTGATCCTGTGTTTGAATTAAAACAATTGTCAGACACTTTGAAATATGCTTATCTTGATGAAAAGAAGATATATCATGTTATTATCAGTGCTAACCTTTCAAAACATGAAGAAGAAAGATTATTGAAAGTTCTAAGGAAGCACCGAGCTGCTATTGGATATACTCTTGATGATTTAAAGGGCATTAGTCCCACTCTATGTCAGCAATAAAATTAATATGAAACCTGATGCTAAACCCGTTGTTGATCACCAACGTCGGTTAAATCCGAAGATGAAAGAAGTGGTAAGAACGGAAATATTAAAACTTCTGGAAGCAGGTATAATCTATCCCATAGCTGATAGTAGATGGGTGAGTCATGTTCATTGTGTCCCTAAGAAAGGAGGTATAACTGTTGTTCCTAATGATAAGAATGAACTTATTCCACAAAGAATTGTTACAGGCTATAGAATGGTAATTTATTTTAGAAAATTAAACAAAGCAAATAGAAAAGACCATTACCCTCTACCTTTTATTGATCAAATGCTAGAAGATTATCTAAGCACACACATGTTTGCTTCCTTGATGGATATTATGGTTTTTCACAAATATCTGTTTCTCAACCTGATCAAGAAAAGTCCACTTTTACTTGTCCCTTTGGAACCTATGCTTATAGACGTATGCCTTTCGGTTTATGTAATGCACCTGCTGTCGGTGTCAAAACCGGCGGATCTCGGGTAGGGGGTCCCGAACTGTGCCTCTAAGGCGGATGGTAACAGGAGGCGGGGGACACAATGTTTACCTAGGTTCGGGCCCTCTCGATGGAGGTAATACCCTACTTCCTGCTTGATTGATCTTGAGGATATGAGTATTACAAGAGTTGATCTACCACGAGATCATAGAGGCTAAACCCTAGAAGCTAGCCTATGATTATGGTTGTTGTTATCTCTACCGACTAGCCTGGCCTCGGTTTATATAATGCACCAGAGGCCTAGGATAACAAGAGTCCTAGCCGAATACGCCGGTGGGGAGGAGTCCTTGTCTTGATCACCAAGTCTTGTGGAATCTTCCTTGTATGCGGCAGCTGTCCGAACTGGCCCATGAGTATACGGCCATGGGGGTCCTCGGCCCAATCTAACAGATCGGGAGATGACGTGGTGAGTACCCCCTAGTCCAGGACACCGTCAGTAGCCCCCTGAACCGGTCTTCAAGTTAGGGACGCTCCTCGATTCTTCCGAACTGTTCTTCATCTTCGATCGTCGGTCTTGAAAACGGATTCAACAAATTTTCCCATCATCCGTCTTGAGGATTGCCGAGCTAAATCTGACGAGTTGATACGTCGGGTATCCGAGGAGCCCTTTAAGTCTTCGGCCTTTATCAATGCCTTGTTATTTTTATGCCACGCCTCGGGTTTGAAGTTGTTCCCGTGCAGCGGTGTCCTCTTGCATCCGAGCCCCAACGCCGGACTGCATTCGAGGTATCCTTTGCAGCCAAGCACCAACGCCAGACTGCGTCCAAGCTCCAACGCCGGACTGTATCTGAGCTCCAACGCCGGACTATATCCGAGGTGTCATAGATCACCTTGGTTCAAAAAAGTTGAAGGAGTTTAGCCGAGCTTAATGTCGAAAATGCCCTCTATGGAGCCAGCCACTGGCGCCCGAGCTTTATGCCGGACTGCTTCCGAGATGGTGCACCACCCAACAGCGGGCTGATTTTTTGTGAATATTTTTGATTGGTGCAATTTATTCTCTGTGGAGATATATAGCCGGTATATGTATATCCAGTAGCCCTCAAGGTGTGTGTCGGTCTAAAACCCAAGATGCACCTGAAGGAAAACATAAAACTGATGATCCTAGTAGCCCCTGAGACTCAGGTCGATTTGCGAAATCGGCCTGAGGATCAACTCCTAGCTCGGCAGCATACATAGGAATAGAAACGCAGTGTAATATATTAGAAATAATAATGATCAGCGGACGGGCCCCTGAGAGAGGGTCGTGAGAAGTCGCCGTGATATATTAGCTTGATGCCAAATAGGTCTAGATGGTACTTATCGTTGTCCGAAGACGCGCTTTCCCATAGTTCGATCAAGCCGAACACTGAGCCCTTTGAATTTCTACATTGAATAGGCAATGCAGTAGCCCCCGAGACACTGGTCGGGTGGCAACACCAGATCAGGGGATCGATGTGCCCCTTTAATATTTGTAAATAATGAGCGCAAAGCCCAGTAGCCCCCGAGCCTTAATGTGGGCACGGGTGGCCGAATTAAGGATCGATATCCAGAGTAAAATCACAGATTATGTGTAATGATTCTATGTATCCAAGTACTTTACATCATTATTTTGACTCCATTGCGACCGTTTGTCAGTTGAAAGTGGCCCATCGTCGGCTTCTACCCCTTTGTAGATACTACACAGGGTGTTTCCGCAATAACAAGAGAACCCTTAGCCGACGTCTCGGTGCCCGAAGGCGGTTGTGTTAGCAGAAACGAGGCAATCAGATATGCGGGCTTTATAACTTTCACTTAGTCATAGGAGCTTTAAACTGGGGAAGCTAGCTATGAGCCCCCGGTTAGTGTTCGGTGACATCCGAGGTCAAGTCGTAAACACTTTGGCCAATGTTATGAACGGCCCGTCATTTAACATAGTCATCGGATCGCTGACCAGTTTACACTTATTGTGACTGTCAGTTTTTGGCTTTCTCCACTGAGGTGCTTAACCATGCGAGCAGGAAGCACAATCGCAGTGGTTCTCCCTTTGCACACCTAGCCGAACAAAGCAGAACGTAGGAGGCAAGCACAGGAGCCGGGCAACCCAACTATTGACCAAAGACACAATTCGAAACCAATGCATATATAGTAGTGTCCGAGAATGTTTTTGCCGAATCTCTAAAGGTGTCCGGTGTTACACTGCGAGACTTCTGCTGGAAACACACAAATAATTTAAAAGTGCCATAGGCTTGGAAAACCAAAAAAACTTCAGTAAAAACTGGACATCCGAACTACAACAAGTGTTCGGTGCCAAATCGGAAATTGGTCTTAGAAATAAAAAGGTGCTTCTGTCGTGCTTTAACATGACACATCCTATCTCAAGACTTCAAGCGGGTCAGCCTACGGCTTCAACCTCCTATCCAGAAGGCGGAGTACTTCTCGTTAGGCCAGTTTAGTAAACTGATCTCTAGCGGTTTTGTGAGAGAAATTTGGCTCCCCGGTGTAACACCCCGGATGTAACTTTCCATATTTGTAACTCCAACTCTTGCCATTTCGGCTATGTGTTATGATATTCCCTCCGTGGTTGGGTTTTGTCTTTCATTTTGCATTTTGTTCATGTCATGCATCTCACATCATGTCATCATGTGCATCTCATTTGCATACATGTTCGTCTCATGCATCCGAGCATTTTCCCCGTTGTCCATTTTGCAATCCGACACTCCCACGTGCACCGGCGCACCCCTCTTGTTTATTTTCGTGAGCGTGTGTTAAACGTTCTCGGAATGGACCGAGGTTTGCCAAGTGGCCTTGGTACACCACCGGTAGACCACCTGTCAAGTTTCGTTCCATTTGGAGGTCGTTTGATGCTCCAACGGTTAACCGGGTAACCGCAAAGTCCTTTTGTGTGTTGCAGCAAAACCCACCTCCAAACAGCCTAATAACCCATCTAAGCCACTTCCATGCTCTAGGTCGTTCGATCACGATCGTGTGGGCGAAAACCGTGCCTCTTTTGGACTCTCCTAGCTCCCTATGCCTATTTAAACACCTTCCCCTCCGAAATCCGGGTCCAAACCCTAAAAAATTGCCCTCCGCCGCCGCCGGACGCTCCAGTCGCCACCGGCCCGCGAGGCCCACGCGAGGCCCCCAGAGCCCGAGCCGCCGCCCGCGCGCCTCCGCCTCCTCCTCCCGCGGCGCCCCGCCGCCTCGCCGTCTTCGCCGGCTCATCGACCCGCGTCGCCGCCTCCTCTTCGCCCGCCGGCGCCGCCGCCCGCACCGGCGACCGCGGGGCCCCGTGCTCCTCCACCGCGGCCCCGAGCTCCTCCCTCCGGCGAGCTTCGTGCCTCCCCCGAGCCTCTCCCTCTCCGACCTCCCTCGAGTAGCTCCAGCTCCGGCCAGCCCCGATCTCCGGCGAGCCGGCCCGATCCAGATCTGAGGAGAAGGTTGACTTTCCCCTCCCTCCGAAATTCTCTAAGTCCCGATAATTTTGCACTCTGTTGCTCACTTCATCGCATCATAACTCCATGCATACTGCTCCGTTTTGCGTGCTTGATATATCGAAATGTTCATTACATGGGATTGTGGGAAGATAACCCTTCTTGCGACAATACCACAATGCGGTTATGCCTCTAAGTCGTGCCTCGACACGTGGGAGATATAGCCGCATCGTGGGCGTTACAAGTTGGTAATCAGAGCCATCCCCGACTTAGGAGCCCCCTGCTTGATCGAATCGCTGGCGTTGTTGAGTCTAGAAGAAAAATGTTTTGAGTCTTAGGATTATATATATCGGAGAGTAGGATTCTTTTTACTCCTCAGTCCCTTCGTCGCTCTGGTGAGGCCTCCTGACGTAGAAGTTTTGACTCTTCTCTCCTAAAATTTCACTAAAAAAAATTTAGGATCACGCGGGTATCTTGGAATCGTTCCGATGGTTTTGTGACGAGAACATTATTCTTGGTGCCTCCTGACATTTAGGGATTGTGGCAGTGTCCCGGGGAGTTGAGCTCCGAGGTGTTGTCGTCACAATTTTATCGTTGCAGTTCTGGAATACCTGAGTTTCGTCGACATCGAAAATCTCTTTTATGCAGCTGTTGGTGAGATCACCTTGACGCCACCCAGTACTAGGGCGGGACTTCGGGAGTATTGCCATAACTCGTATAACGGTTGCTTTTCGAAGGTTGAGGTACATGATTTCCGAAGGTTTCTTGGTTATGTGTTGACGGATGGATACAGCTGGATCTAGGGATTGCTAGTTTGGGTGATATATTTTGTGTCCCCTGTATCCCCAACACCAGATTGCATAACCAGAAAGTTTCGGGAGTTTATAGGTGGGATTCATGTAGCTCTTAGCATTTCTTCCCGCAGATATTTTGTTTGTGATTGGGTAATCCTTACCACTTATTTGTTCCACTCGTACCTTTTTATTTTATTCATCAATCTCTTATCAAGTGGCTTCTCACCTTAATGGAAGTGTGATGATTTACTATGGAATTCATTCGTTCATCCTCGTTCGAATGTTTATTGTGAAGACTATATGTTGCAATTTCTATCCGTTGATTCAACTTGTCTATTTGTCTACCAAGATGCTAACGGATGTCACCCTCTTCAGGATGGCTCCGCCAACGCGTCAGAATCCGGAACGCAATGAAGGGAGTCAGGCGAACCCTCCGCCACCACCTCCGCCTCCGGAGGCATGGCAAGCTATCTTGGCAGCCACCAACGCCAATGCTCAGATGATTTTGCAACTCTTGCAAGAACGCACCCAAGGGCAAGGCAATCAAGGAAATCAAGGCCAAGGCAACAATCAGCCTCATTTCGCCACCCTCAACCAGTTCCTCACAAATCAGCCGAAGTCTTTCAGCTGCTGTGCCGAGGCCACAGATGCCGATGATTGGCTCGTGGACATCAACAAGCATTTTGAATGTAGCAATGTCAGGCCTGAGGACTTTGTCAAGTTCGCTTCTTTTCAACTCAAGGATCAAGCTGCCGAGTGGTATCAACAATACAAAGATTCCAGAGGAGCTCGTGTGATTACCTGGGATGATTTCCGCCGAGACTTCAAAGCTCACCACATTCCACAAAGTGTTGTTGAGAGCAAGCGTGAGGAGTTCCGCAATCTTAAGCAAGGCAGCATGTCCGTGTATCAATACAATACTCAGTTTCAGAAACTCGTTCGCTTCGCTAAGCAAGACGTTCCTAATGAAAAGAGCATGATCTACCAATTCAGAGGTGGCCTCAGAGAAGATCTGCAATTACCTCTCATGCTTTTTGAGCTGACCAAGTATGATGATTTCTACAATATGGCTCTGAAGCAAGAGGCTGCTCAGCTCAAGTGTGAGGCTTCTAAGAAGAGAGTCAGGGACACAGTTCAGTCTTCTTCTTCCTCACTAGTGGCTGCTAAGCAACAGAAGTTCTGGTTGCCTCCTCCTCCGTTTTGTCAGCCTTACCAGAAGAAGAACAAAGGTGGCCATGGATCTTCCCACTCATCCAACCCGGGCTATCAGAACAAGTCTCAGAATCAAGCTCCAAAGTCGAATGCTCCTTATCATCGTCCACTCTCAGAGGTGACTTGCAACAAGTGTCAGCAGAAAGGTCACTATGCTAACAAGTGCTTCAACCAAAGGCGCCTTCCGCCTCCTCCTCCTATGAGATCTTCCAGCAATGCAGTGGTCAAGCATAATCCCAAGTCTGCGAAGGTGAACATGATGAATGCAGCTCAAGCGGAGGAATCTACTGATGTGATAATGGGTAATCTCTCAGTTAATGATATTCCTGCAAAAGTTTTATTTGATACTGGTGCTTCGCTTTGTTTCATGTCAAGACCGTTTTTTCCCAAGCATGAATTCACTTGTTCACATTTGGGTAAACCCATGGATGTCGTTTCTTCGGGTAAACGTTTGAGTTCTAGTTTGGTGGTTCCGGATGTTTCCATCAAGATGGGAAACTATAAATTTCTGTCTTCTCCAATTGTTCTTGGTGACTCGGATATTGATCTAATTCTCGGGATGGACTGGCTTTCTAAGCACAAGGCTCAACTTGATTGTGCTGCCAGGGAAATTCAATTGACACACTCTTCTGAGGATGTGATTATCTATGCCGCTCGTGATGAAACTATTCGGTTGTTTTCTCTCAATGAGAAGGGCGAGTTGGATGCTATTTCTCAAATTCCAGTCGTTTGTGAGTACCAAGATGTCTTTCCAGAAGAGCTTCCGGGTATGCCTCCTCACCGGCCAGTTGAGTTCGTTATCGATCTTGAGCCTGGCACTGAACCCGTTTGCAAGCGTCCATACAAGCTTGGACCCAAGGAGCTGAAAGAATTGAAGAAACGGCTCGATGAACAAGAGCATCTGGGTTTGATCAGACCGAGTTCATCTCCGTGGGGTTGTGGTGTTCTTTTTGTCCAGAAGAAGGATGGCACGGACCGACTTTGTGTCGACTACCGTCCATTGAACAAGAAGACAATCAAGATCAAGTATCCACTTCCCAACATCAATGAGCTATTCGAGCAACTCAAAGGTGCTAAAGTATTCTCCAAGCTTGACCTTCGTATGGGTTATCATTAGATTCGCATTCATGAAGAAGATATTCCCAAGACAGCATTCAGAACAAGCTTTGGTTCTTATGAATATACTGTCATGTCTTTCGGCCTTGTCAATGCTCCTCCAACATTCTCTCGAATGATGAATTTCATCTTCAACCCCTATACCAATGAATTTGTCCTGGTGTATCTCGATGATATCTTGGTCTTCTCCAGGAATAAGAAGGATCATGCCAAACATTTGCGATTGGTGCTCGACAAGCTCAGAGAGTATCAATTCTATGCGAAGTTTTCCAAATGTGAGTTTTGGCTTGATGAAGTTCTTTACCTTGGTCATATCATCTCTGCCAAGGGCATCGCTGTTAATCCCGAGAAGGTGTCTGCAATTGTGAATTGGGAACCTCCTCAGAATGTCAAGCAGCTCCGCAGTTTTCTTGGTCTTGCAAGCTATTGCCGAAGATTTGTTGAGAATTTCTCTAAGATTGCAAAGCCTCTTTCCAACCTCCTCCAGAAGCATGTGAAGTATGTCTGGACTCCTGAGTGTGACGTTGCTTTCAACACTCTCAAAGAGAAACTCGTCACAGCTCCTGTCTTAACTCCTCCTGACGAATCCAAGCCATTCGAAGTTTTCTGTGATGCTTCTCTTCAAGGTCTCGGTGCTGTGTTAATGCAAGAGAAGAAAGTTGTGGCCTATGCCTCTCGTCAGTTGAAGCCCAATGAAAAGAACTACCCCACTCACGATCTTGAGTTGGCGGCAGTTGTCCATGCATTAATAACATGGAGACATCTCTTGTTGGGAAGAAAAGTGGACATATTCACCGATCACAAGAGTCTCAAGTACATCTTCACTCAGCCCAACCTCAACCTCGGGCAAACTCGATGGGTCGAAATGATTCAAGAGTACAATCCGAGTATTGAATATACTCCAGGCAAAGCCAATGTCATTGCAGATGCTTTGAGCAGGAAGGCTTATTGCAACAGTTTAATTCTCAAGCCATTCCAACCGGATCTTTGTGAAGCTTTCCGCAAGCTGAATCTCCAAGTTGTTCCTCAAGGCTTTCTTGCCAACCTCATAGTCTCTCCTACTTTGGAAGATCAAATTCGTGAGGCACAACTCCTGGATACCATGGTGAAGAAGGTGAAACGTGGTATTGATAAGGGTCTTTCCAAATACAAGTGCTATCGCATTGATGAAAGAGACACTTTATTCTTTGAGGACCGGATTGTGGTTCCTAAAGGTGATCTAAGGAAAGTCATTATGAACGAGGCGCACAATTCTCTTCTTTCCATTCATCCTGGAAGTACGAAGATGTACCATGACCTTAGGCGGTCGTATTGGTGGACTCCAATGAAGCGAGAAATCACTCAATTCGTGAATGAATGTGATGTCTGTCGAAGGGTGAAAGCAGAACACCAACGACCAGCTGGTCTCCTCCAACCTCTTGCTATCCCAGAATGGAAGTTTGATCATATCGAAATGGACTTCGTGACTGGTTTTCCCAAGTCCAAACGCGGAAATGATTCTATCTTCGTTGTCATCGACAAGCTTACTAAAGTGGCTCATTTCCTTCCAATCAAAGAATCTATCACAGCAGCTCAGTTGGCAGAGCTATACACCTCCAGGATTGTCTCCTTGCACGGCATTCCACAATTGATTTCTTCAGATCGTGGAAGCATTTTCACTTCTAAGTTCTGGGACTCCTTTTAGAAGGCATGGGCACCAACATTCGCTTCAGCACAGCTTTCCATCCTCAAACTAGTGGCCAAGTCGAGCGAGTCAATCAAATCCTTGAAGATATGCTCAGGGCTTGTGTCATTTCCTTTGGCATGAAATGGGAAGATTGTCTTCCATATGCCGAATTCTCCTACAACAACAGCTTCCAAGCGAGTTCGGGCAAGGCCCCATTCGAAATTCTATATGGCAGAAAGTGCCGTACTCCTCTCAATTGGTCAGAGACTGGTGAACGCCAACTTCTTGGCAATGACTTAATCACAGAGGCTGAAGAAATGTGTAAAGTCATCCGTGAGAATCTCAAAGCCGCGCAATCGCGCCAGAAGAGTTACTATGATAGCAAGCACCGTGACTTGGCTTTCGAGATCGGAGACCATGTCTACCTCCGCGTCTCTCCAATGAAAGGCACTCGTCGTTTCGGTATCAAAGGGAAGCTTGCCCCTAGATACGTGGGTCCTTTCAAGATCATTGGCAAAAGAGGCGACCTCGCCTATCAACTTGAGCTTCCCTCCAACTTCGCGAACGTGCACGATGTGTTCCACGTGTCACAGCTCCGCAAGTGCTTCAAGACTCCTGAGCGCACCATCAACTTTGAAGAGATTGACCTCCAAGAAGATTTGTCTTATCATGAGCACCCCGTTGCTATTCTTGAAGAAACTGAGCGCAAGACTCGCAACAAGTCAATCAAATTCCTGAAAGTGAAGTGGTCGCACCATTCCGACCGAGAAGCCACCTCGGAACGCGAGGACCACCTCCGTTCCGAATATCCAGGGTTCTTTCAGTCCTAGATCTCAGGACGAGATCCTCTCGTAGTGGTGGAGGGTTGTTACACCCCGGATGTAACTTTCCATATTTGTAACTCCAACTCTTGCCATTTTCGGCTATGTGTTATGATATTCCCTCCGTGGTTGGGTTTTGTCTTTCATTTTGCATTTTGTTCATGTCATGCATCTCACATCATGTCATCATGTGCATCTCATTTGCATACGTGTTCGTCTCATGCATCCGAGCATTTTCCCCGTTGTCCGTTTTGCAATCCGACACTCCCACGTGCACCGGCGCACCCCTCTTGTTTCTTTTCGTGAGCGGGTGTTAAACGTTCTCGGAATGGACCGAGGTTTGCCAAGTGGCCTTGGTACACCACCGGTAGACCACCTGTCAAGTTTCGTTCCATTTGGAGGTCGTTTGATGCTCCAACGGTTAACCGGGTAACCGCAAAGTCCTTTTGTGTGTTGCAGCAAAACGCCCCTCAAAACAGCCCAATAACCCATCTAAGCCACTTCCATGCTCTAGGTCCTTCGATCACGATCGTGTGGGCGAAAACCGTGCCTCTTTTGGACTCTCCTAGCTCCCTATGCCTATTTAAACACCTTCCCCTCCGAAATCCGGGTCCAAACCCTAAAAAATCGCCCTCCGCCGCCACCGGACACATCCGCCGCCACCGCCCGCAGCCAATCTCCGCGCGCCATGTGGCACGCCGCCGCGCCCGCGCCGCCGGCCCGCGAGGCCCACGCGAGGCCCCCGGAGCCCGAGCCGCCACCCGGCTCCGCCCGCGCGCCT
>NC_057811.1:37524145-37542242 GCF_018294505.1 Triticum aestivum | reverse complement strand
AGCTCCGCGCCTCCCCCGAGCCTCTCCCTCGAGCAGCTCCAGCTCCGGCCAGCCCCGATCTCCGGCGAGCCGGCACGATCCAGATCTGAGGAGAAGGTTGACTTTCCCCTCCCTCCGAAATTCTCTAAGTCTCGATAATTTTGCACTCTGTTGCTCACTTCATCGCATCATAACTCCGTGCATACTGCTCCGTTTTGCATGCTTGATATATCGAAATGTTCATTACATGGGATTGTGTGAAGATAACCCTTCTTGCGACAATACCACAATGCGGTTACGCCTCTAAGTCGTGCCTCGACACGTGGGAGATATAGCCGCATCGTGGGCGTTACACCCGGCTAGTGACCACACACTCGTGTCGAAAAAGGGAGTGGTAAATAATAATAATAAAAACTTTGCAATGACTAAGAAGAAGAACACTTATTATAGAACGGCTCATATAAATTTAAGAGCCCCCAAGTGACTTGGGTAAAAGAATTTTATGTATAATGATTGTATGTACCGAAGTACTAATATCATATCTTTGTTCACCCGAACTTTAAACGCGTCTTAACCGACCATCGGCTTCTCCCTCTTCGGTCAAGGACCGAAAAGTTTTATGTACTCCACCTATCAAAAATATCGACGGTGTTTCCGATAACCAGGCAATCAGGCCATAAGGCTGTAACAGACAAAGCACGCTCAGGGAACTTATGCTATATTACTGAAGAAGTGTAAGAAGCATCTTCGAACAAAATAGTACCCCCACCGATACCTTTCTTCGGTTGCTCATTGGTACTATGAGACTTGTGCAATAGATTTTTTGTAGTCATATAAGTTCCGTTGTGTGCCGACCATAATTGAAAACAATAAGAGCGCTAGCTTTCGGCTTCACCCAGTCTAAGATCCGAGCTCAGATGACCCGATCGTGAAAATCGCAGAGGTGCTCCCTTTACTCCCTAGCCGAACAATGGGGAACGTAGGGGTAAACACAGGAGCGAGGCAACCCAGCCTGCAAATCGCTTAAGTCAATATGGTGCATATTGTGGCGTAATACACGAACAAGGAACGAAGCCGTACAAGTATAATCATATGCAAGAGGAAAGGCTTCATGAAGGAAGCCCCCAAGTAATCTGGGTATTTGAATTTGTGTGTCACAAACACGGTTATGACAAGGAATGTTTTCACAAACAACTTTTTGCCAAAAAAGTATAATGCTTGGTCGAACCGAACACAAGTTAAAAATTTAAAACTTTGAGCATGAAAGCGACTTAGCTGGTTAATGTGTTCGGCATTGATGACGCGGTCCGAGCTTGATGCGGGACAAGGTTCCATCCCCAAAGCCGGTCCCGAGGTGGCGGAGCGAAGAGCTCGGCACTCCGAAGTGGTGTCATAGCACGACCAATGCAGGCCGGCAGAGTGACGCCGAAGTCCCCGGCGTGGGTTAATGAGGTGTTGACGAAGCCCCCCGTCCAGCCGAGGTGACGTGGTGTGTCAGTACGCCGAGTTGACGATACTGCCCGACCCGGATCATTTTCCTGTGCACAAAAAATAGTGCAAACCGGAGATAATAGTAATAATAATAATTAAAAAAATTGTTGCACAATATATAATTTATGCAAAGTGAGTAATAAAAGAACATATGGCCTGCGCGCCGAACACTCGATGAGGTAGAGCTTTCTCGGCGATGCCGAAGTCCCCGAGGCAACCGAACACGTCGGTATGGCAACACGACCAACAAGGTGATCACGCGAGCCGATTTACGCCGATTGGGACGATGGCATCGGCTTGCCAAAGAGACCACGTGACGCAGTCGAAGTCCATTACTTCACAGGTCGGTCCGAGTTCCGGATGCGGCGTTCACCGGACTATGTACGGAAACTGACCGAACCACCATGCGACCGTCGCTAGTGCGGCCACCATTCGATAGACCTGTGTACAGATGATGGAACAAACCAGAGTAATAATTTCTTGGAAAAAATAAACCCAAACAAGCAAAAATTACTAGGATTAATAGCACCTGGTTTATTTGTTGTAGCAATCCGAAGAAAGGTGACTCTCAAAATTGGGATTCGATCCGCACACCCATTGCCTGACGGGCGATAAAGCGACGGCATGGCCACGCTGGCAAAGGTCAGCTTGCTGAGGCAAAGCCCTCGGTCCAGCCAACGTGACGAGGCGGGTCGGCTAGTGACGCCGAAGTCTCCGGAGTAGGTTGATGAAAAGGTGGCGGAGCCCCCGGTCCAGCCGAGATGTCGAAGCCTCGATGTCAGCCGATGAGTCGAAGTAGGCCGGCGTGATGGACACCGGCTTGAAAAAGCAACAGTGTGGCCCTGCCGATGCCGGTCGTGACGTGGTCAATGCCGGCTTGATGAAGTGACCGTGTGGCGATGCCGGTGTGCCCGCTCCGTGTAATCCATGGGGCGGCGATGTTGGTGATGATTTGTCCTTCGTGATGCCGAACTATTGTTCGGCTTGCCGAGATGATGATCCGAAGAAGTTGAGCTCGGCTCAATAAAGTGACAACGTGTCTAGCGCAGGTCGGCAGCTGTAGAGCAACGTTGTCGGGCTGGTTTGACACCAGCACGATGGTGAAGATCATATTGGAAAAGACTTCAAAATTAGCGGGATGTGTTTGGGAACAAAACACAATACCCCATACAAAACTACTTTCAAAAAGGATGTCCGAAATCCCGTTCATAAAAAAGATGAATTCGGGTCGGATTCGTCCTCGCGCAGAAAACAGATCCGAAAAGTGATGCACTAATCGGAAGGTTCCCGGAGTTTGGACGGTCGGATCGAGCTGAAATTTTGAGGGGTGGTAGATATAGGAATTCCGCAGCCGATCAACGGTTGGATCTTCCAAAGGACGTCCGAGCTAGAAGCTGGACACCACACCCTAAACTCGTCCAGATTCCCGTCCAGTTTTGACAGGGCTCCGGTATATCGCGGATTGCCAGAGATTCCTCCATGGAACTCGATGAAATTTTCCAGGGTTGTTGTAGACTCAATTCCGCACAATTCCACCGAAGCAATCGTTAAAACGACACTTGAGAAGGCGGTGGCGGCGGATACAAGTTCGCTGTCCAGAAAAACAACACGGTCGCCCGAGGGCAATGTTGACGTTGAGCCCTCGGGCTCCCTGGATGATTCCTCCATGATCTTGATAGAGATCGGAGTTGATATTGATGAAGTCCCTCATCCGAACATGACGATCGGAGGTAGGGCGCAGTCCTCGGTCCAGCCAAGGTGACCAGCCGAGCCGGTGATGAAGAAGCCGACGTCGCAGTTGATCTGCAGTCGAGCCATTGATCCTTTTGCCGATCACACAGCGGAACTCTCAATGAAAGCACCAATGTCGGTGTCAAAACCGGCGGATCTCGGGTAGGGGGTCCCGAACTGTGCGTCTAAGGTGGATGGTAACAGGAGGCGGGGGACACAATGTTTCCCAGGTTCGGGCCCTCTCGATGGAGGTAATACCCTACTTCCTGCTTGATTGATCTTGATGATATGAGTATTACAAGAGTTGATCTACCACGAGATCGTAGAGGCTAAACCCTAGAAGCTAGCCTATGATTATGGTTGTTGTTATCTCTACCGACTAGCCTGGCCTCGGTTTATATAATGCACCAGAGGCCTAGGATAACAAGATTCCTAGCCGAATACGCCGGTGGGGAGGAGTCCTTGTCTTGATCACCAAGTCTTGTGGAATCTTCCTTGTATGCGGCAGCTGTCCGAACTGGCCCATGAGTATACGGCCATGGGGGTCCTCGACCCAATCTAACAGATCGGGAGATGACGTGGTGAGTACCCCCTAGTCCAGGACACCGTCACCTGCTACCTTTCAAAGATGTATGACTGCTATATTCTCTGACTTTTGTGAAAAGATTGTTGAGGTTTTCATGGACGACTTCTCTGTTTATGGAAAGTCTTTTGGGGATTGTTTAAGCAATCTTGATCGAGTTTTGCAGAGATGTGAACAAACAAATCTTATCTTGAATTGGAAGAAGTGCCACTTTATGGTTAATGAAAGCATTGTCTTGGGTCATAAAATTTCTGAAAGAGGTATTCAAGTGGACAAAGCTAAGGTTGATGCAATTGAGAAAATGCCATGTCCTAAAGATATAAAAGGTATTCGTAGTTTCTTAGGTCATGCTGGTTTCTATAGGACATTTATCAAAGACTTTTCTAAAGTTTCTAGGCCTCTCATGAATCTTTTGCAAAAGGATATTCCTTTTGTTTTTTATGATGATTGTTTAGAAGCCTTTGAAACACTCAAGAAAGCCTTAATTTCTTCACCTATTGTTCAGCCACCTGATTGGAACTTGCCTTTTGAAATTATGTGTGATGCGAGTGATTATGCTGTTGGTGCTGTTCTAGGACAAAGAGTTGATAAGAAATTCAATTTTTTTATCAATAAAAGACAGTAGGAGAGGCTCCTATTGACATTTTTCATTCATTTTCACACCAAATACATTTGTAGGGGTACACAGGCACATCCAAGGGGATATCCTCTGACCCTACATCCTCATCATCCAATCACATGGTAAGGGGGTGATAAGGAGAAGCAAAACGTTACAACTAGAACAAAGTTACTCTTATACAATGGAGTTTACAAAACTCTCAACGAACCCCACTAAGGAGGGTTTTATTCTATGAGCTAGAAGAGCAAAATCCATCTTAAACCTTTTCTTCCAATGTTATTCATTATGCTAGTAAAACTCTAGACAGTGCTCAACGAAATTATGCTACTACTGAAAAAGAATTCTTAGTAGTGGTGTTTGCTTGTGATAAATTTAGACCTTATATTGTTGATTCCAAAGTAATTGTTCACACCGATCATGCTGCTATTAAATATCTTCTGGAAAAGAAAGATGCTAAACCAAGACTTATCCGATGGGTTCTCTTGTTACAAGAATTTGATTTACATATCATTGATAGAAAAGGAGCTGAGAACCCCGTAGCTGATAATTTATCTAGGCTTGAAAATTTGCCTAATGACCCAGTACCTATTGATGATAGTTTTCCTGATGAGCAGTTAGCTGCAATAAATGTTGCTCATGGTACTCCTTGGTATAATGACTATGCTAATTACATTGTTGCTAAATATTTACCACCTAGTTTTACTTACCAACAAAAGAAAAAAAATCTTCTATGATTTAAGACATTACTTTTGGGATGACCCACATCTTTATAAAGAAGGAGTAGATGGTATTATTAGACATTGTGTACCTGAGCATGAACAGTGACAAATCCTACGAAAATGTCACTCCGAAGCTTATGGAGGGCATCATGCTAGAGATAGAACTGCTTACAAGGTATTGCAATCTGGATTTTATTGGCGTACTCTCTTCAAGGATGCCCGTAAGTTCATCTTATCTTGTGATGAATGTCAAAGAATAGGTAATATCGGTAAGTGTCAAGAAATGCTTATGAACTATTCACTTGCTGTTGAACCATTTGATGTTTGGGGATTTGATTACATGGGACCTTTTCCTTCCTCTAATGGGTATACACATATTTTGGTTGTTGTTGATTATGTTACTAAATGGGTAGAAGCTATTCCATCCAGTAGTGCTTATCACAACACCTCTATTAAAATGCTTAAGGAAGTTATTTTCCCAAGGTTTAGAGTCCCTAGATATTTAATGACTGATGGTGGTTCACACTTTATTCATGGTGCTTTCCGTAAAATGCTTGCCAACTATGACGTTAACCATAGAATTGCATCACCTTATCATCCTTGGTCTAGTGGTCAAGTTGAACTTAGCAATAGAGAAATAAAATTAATTTTGCAAAAGACTGTCAATAGGTCCAGGAAGAATTGGTCTAAGAAATTAGATGATGCACTTTGGGCTTATAGAACGACATATAAAAATCCTATGGGTATGTCTCCTTATAAAATGGTTTATGGAAAAGCTTGTCATCTGCCTCTTGAGTTAGAACATAAAGCATATTGGGCAATCAAAGAACTAAATTATGATTTCAAACTTGCCGGTGAAAAGAGGTTATTTGATATTAGTTCTTTAGATGAATGGAGAACCCAAGCTTATGAAAATGCAAAATTATTCAAATAAAAAGTTAAAATATGGCATGACAAAAGAATCCAAAAGCATATTTTCAAGTTCTTCAATAAAGTGGAAGTGCCTTAGGTATCATTAATTTGGGACACTTATTACGCATCGTCACCACCTCAAAGCACCCAGATATGTGGCTCCTTTTGGTGGCGTGGTGTCATGCGCTTATATCCCAAGTTTTGCAAGCTAGCTGTTCCACAAGTTCGTGTTGGTGACACGGTGCTTTTTTGGCTCGATCGTTGGCAGCTGGGAAATCGTGTTGTCCTATTACATGAGTGCTTCCCAAGACTACATTCATTTGTAGTTGATGATGCAATGACTGTCAAGGAGTTTATGGAGCTGCCTGATGCCTTGGATCATTTCCATCTGCCTTTGTCACAGGAGGCTTATTCGGAATTCAATCAGCTACAGGCCCTGCTACCTTTGATCGATCTGGATGGAGAGAGCAAAGATATTTGGAAGTGGCCTTCGAAGTCGGGTGCTTTTATGTCAAAGATATACTATGACTCTTGCTTCTCACACCTAGTGGTTGATCCCATCTTCAAATGGATTTGGAAGTGTGCATGCACGCTCAAGTTCAAAGTGTTTGGCTGGCTTCTCTTAATGGATTGTTTAAACACTAGGGATATGATGCAACGTCGACATGGCATCATCCAGGATGACACATGTGTGCTATGCAACCTGGCACAACATGAGGATCGGGCTCATCTTTTCTTTGCTTGCAATTTTAGTCAAAGGGTTTGGAACTATCTTGGGATATCTTGGTCCGTTCAACCGAACCAAACCACATATGAGATGGCTCAATCAGTTAGGAGGGATTTCGGTCATCCTTTCTTCACTGATGTTGTCTTCACTGCTACTGGGAATATTTGGACACAAAGGAATGGGAAGATCTTCAGAAATGAGCAACCTTCTTTTAGAGCTTGGAGAAGGAACTTTATCCATGACATCTCTCTTCTGTCTCATAGAATTAGATGTAAATATAAAGATAGTTTATTATCTTGGATAGCTAACCTTTCTTAGACCTTTTTCTTGTAAGTATCTCTTCTCTTTTCTTGTAAACTTGTAAACTTGTACCTATACTTCTTTTTAGTTATTTATAAAGGACTGTGAGGCTGTTGCCTTGCAGTATATAGTCAAAAAAAAAGAATCCAAAAGCGTGAGTTTAAAGTCAGAGAATATGTTCTTTTGTACAACTCTCGTTTCATATTCTTTGCGGGAAAACTCCTCTCAAAATGGGAAGCCCCTACGTTATCGAGGAGGTTTATCGGTCTGGAGCCATCAAAATAAATAATGCTGAAGGTACTAACCCAAAGGTTGTCAATGGACAACAAATAAAACATTATATCTCAGGTACGCCCATTAATGTTGAAAGTAATATTATCCAAACTTTGACATCGGAAGAACACATAAAAGAGTCCTTCCAAAACACTCCTGAATCGTGAAAATAAGGAGGTACGTGATACGGTAAGTAAACGGACTCCGAAAAATCCGCAAAAATATTTTCTATCAGTTTTGGAATATTTAGAAAAATAGGAAAATAAGAAACTTCCAGGAAGCGTACCCTGGTGGGCACAAGACACCAGAGCCTGGCGCGCCCAGGTGGGTTGTGCCCACCTGGGACACCTTCCGGACTCCGTTTTTCTTCAGTTTGCTTGTCCCCCAAGATAAAAAAATCTATATATACTCCCCGAACCTGTTGATTACAGTATCATGGAGAAATCCTCTGTTCTCTTTTCTTGCTGTTTTCGGTCAGATTTATCAAGCCAGGCATCATGTCTTCCTCCTCCAACAACATGGAAGAAGATGCTTGGTTGATGAAGATCGAGCTGAAGAGGGAGGAGCCTACGTACGCCGTCAAGGGAGACAAGGGCAAGGAGGCTACCGTAGATCCACCCTCGGTGGCAGAACAAGCACTGCAGGCCGAGGAGGAAGAAGAAGATATCCTTAAGCCTTACCTTGCTCATCTTACCCCTACTGATATTGAATCCTTTTGCATCATTGAAACAGTTCACGTGCAAAATAAGTATCTTACTTGCGAAAATATTCTGCATCAAGAGCATAACATCCATCTCCGGAGCGTCATCCGTCGATTGGAGAATCTCTTGATCCATAAGGACATGATCGCTTCATCACCACCATCATCTTCTTCATCACCAAAAGAGAATTGAGTATCGGGTATGAGCACTCCCCTTGGCTTCCGCCAAGCTTGGGGGAGGTGCCCCATTATCGTATCATCCCACTATCTTTTTGCCTTTACTTATTTTGGTTCGATATTTTGCTTTAGATGAATAAAAGTTTCGTTCAATCCTTTCTTCTTTGAGAGTTTGCTTAGTGATCTATCCTTGTAATAGTATGCAAGATATATAGTGAAGTTAGTTTGAGTTTCTGCTTTCTTTACTTTTGTGTTGCAAATAAAAGATAGGAAATAAGGAAGAAAAGGAGAAAGGAAATAAATAATGAAAAAGATCATATACTAATCTTATGGTAGGTGATGACACCACATAAGGAGAAGTATAAGTAGAAAATTTTATTAGAGATTGACAAACATAGCATTGGTCAATGATGCAATTCATGAAAGAATTAATAAGGGAAGAGAAGATTCACATATAAATATACTATCCTAGAAATCTTCTGTGATTGTGAGCCCTCATCAAAATATTATATGCCAAAATTGTTGACGTTGGACAAGGAAGACAACTTAATGGTTTATGTTTGTTTATTTTCACACAGAAGTCATATTGTCATGGATCCTTTAACATGTGGTGCTTGCCCCCTATCTTTGCTAGCCAAAAATTCCGCACTAAGTAGAGATACTACTTGTGCATCCAAAATACCTTAAACCCAAATCTTATTTTCAAGTGTCCACCATACCTACCTGGGGATTGAGCAAGATCCCTCAAGTAAGTAGTCATCGGTGCAAAAAGGCAATAAAAATTGCTTCTAAATGTGTAAGATCATTTAGTGTAAGAGAAAATTGAGCGTTGCACAAACTTGTGATGGTGAAGAATAAAAGCGACATACTGCATAATAAAGGTCGCGATCACAAGGGGCAATGCAATGTGACGTTCTTTTGCACTAAGGGGTTGAGCATACAAACAAATAAGCGCATGGAAACCTCTGCTTCCCTCTGCGAAGGGCCTATCTTTTACTTTTATGTACTTACTTTTATGCAAAGAGTCAAAGTTTTTCCTCTATTTCTTTTTATTTTTCTCCTTTGGCAAGCATCATGTGGTGAGGAAAGAACTAGGCACATATGTCCAGTTGAATATAGATACCATGAGTTATTACTGTTGACATCACTGAGGGAGTCCTGGACTAAGGGGTCCTCAGGCGTCCGGCCTGTTGGACATGGGCCGGACTGATGGGCTGTGAAGATACGAAGACCAAAGACTCTCACCCGTGTCCGGATGGGACTCTCCTTGGCGTTGAAGGCAAGCTTGGTGATCAAATATGAAGATTCCCTTCTCTATAACCGACTTTGTATAACCCTAGTCCCCTCTGGTGTCTATATAAACCGGAGGGCTTGGTCCGGATAGGAGGACAATAATAATCGTAGTCATACAGGCTAGACTTCTAGGGTTTTAGCCATTACGATCTCGTGGTAGATCAACTCTTGTAATACTCATATTCATCAAGATCAATCAAGCAGGAAGTAGGGTATTACCTCCATAGAGAGGGCCCAAACCTGGGTAAACATTGTGTCCCCCGTTTCCTGTTACCATCGACCTTAGACGCACAGTTCGGGACCCCCTACCCGAGATCCGCCGGTTTTGACACCGACATTGGTGCTTTCATTGAGAGTTCCACTGTGCCGTCCTCAAAGGGTTTGATGGCTCCTTCAATCGTCAACAACGATGCTGTCCAAGGGGAAACCTTCCTCCCCGGACAGATCTTCGTGTTTGGCGGCTTCGCACTGCGGGCCAACTCGCTTGGCCATCTGGAGCAGATCGACAGCTACGCCCCCGGCCGTCAAGTCAGATTTGGGAGCTTGAACTACGTCGCGGATATCCACGGAGACTTGATCTTTGACGGATTCGAGACCACGACAGCCGCTCTCCGTCGCCACGATGAACATGACTTAAATCTGTCATCGGGCCATGCCCAGGAAATTGCACCTATAACTGCTCTAGCCTTAGATCCAGAGCAGATCGAGCCATCCGAGGACGGGAAGCTCAACCCCACCACGAAAGCCATAGATTCCGCGGCGTTGGAGCCGCACACAGACCTAACCTCGGGTGATATCTGTGTCTCCGGAACCTCGGACTCGTTTCCGGCTATAAGTTCCAAACCATGTGTGTCCGCGTATGTCGAGCAGGATCGGTCATCGATCACCGAATTCAGCGCCGCGGACATCTTGCGGCACTCGCCTTTAGGCGACGTGCTAAATTCATTAAAAAATCTATCCCTAGCGGGGGACTCTCAGCCGAATTATATCCGGTTTGAACTGGAGGCTGATGATGGAGAGTTTTGTTTCCCACCCACCGCCCACTTCATAGCCACTTTCGAAGACCTAACCGACATGCTCGATTATGACTCCGAAGACATCGATGGTATGGACGACGATGCCGGAGAATAGGAGGCCCAAAACCCGCCATTCACCGGGCGGTGGACAGCCACTTCCTCATATGACGTATACATGGTGGATGCACCAAAAGATAATAGCGGCGATGACAAGGAAAACCCAGTGGAGGATGACCCCCCCTAAGACACAACCAAAGCACCGACGTCAGCGGCGCCTCTCTGAATCGCGCCATAGTAAAGACAGCAACACCGGCACAGGAGACGACAACACTCTGGACGGTGCCGAAGACATAGAAGACCCCGACGAACAAACTGCCGGACAGGACAATCGGGAAGATGGGCAAGTCAGCCCTGATGAACAGGCCATAGAAGAAGACTCGGAGGACGGTAGTTACCATCCGCTCTCCTATAGATTGGGCCGTCTGCATTCCTAACGTTTCTGCAAGTTAAGGGGAATGGCTCTCCTCCTCCTCCTCCCACCTGCCCTCCACCAACCATGGATCTAGCCACTAATCTTCACCATGGAAGGCCTCCTAAACTGGGATTTCAATCCTGGCCTAGCTGTGGCAGATGAGGTACGTAGACGGTTTGGGGAAACGGTGCACTTCTCACCATCTCGCAAAACCAAGGAATTTTTCTTGGTGGTTTCATTTTCTTCAGCCTCGTTCCCTCTCTCTGAAGATTCGGTGGGTGTGGCTTTGCAATGTTGCATTGGTGGTCCCCCGAAAGGTTTTAAGGTTTCAAAGATTAGTGACAGATCATTTTGTTTCTCAGTGGCCGGCAATAAAGTGGGTCATTTCATTCATAGCCTCAAAGACCATATTTGGCCAGACTTTATCTGTCACTTTCATCTTTTCAATGGTCGTTTCAATGGATATAAGCATTTTGATCATCTTTGGCATGCCGATGAGCACTTGGAACCCGTTGCTGCTCGCAGCCCCGTGGCCGTCCGATATAACAAACCGGTCTTTCATGAAACTTCTCTTTGTTCTGATTCTACCAAGGAGTTGAGCAAGTTTGCTATTGTTCCTTTAGCCTCCATGGATTTTCATGACAAGAACAGCAATGAGGCATCATCTTCTTCCTCACTACCCATGTGCATGGTGCGGCCGACAGAGGATACGATCATCATGGACTCCGTGCATGCAGTCATTCACTCTACCTCGGACAATTCAGAATATTCTGAGCATTCAATTGTGATTGGCAGTTTTCGGTTTTCCTGCATTATGGACTATCCACAATTACCGCAAAGTTTCCTTACTTTTGCGCTAAGGTATGCCCCGCCTCACTCATCATGGCCCCCTATGCTATCCAAATCTCATATGGCCGATTTGTCGAGAGCCGGATATTCACAGAAGGAAGTCTCTGGTCTTGCCAAAAACTGGGGCCTGCTCTGTGCTAAATGTTTACAATGGGGTCATCACAAAAATCTTTGCCACGCGCGGATTATTTGCCTTTCGTGCTCAGCTCCGGGACACAAAAGCTTTAATTGTCCTACCAAAAAAAGGTATGTGGCCTCACACAATTCATTTATGGACTCCAATCTTCATAATCCGGTTACGTCTGACCAAGCGAGGCAACAGATCAACAGACCCCCATCAATCACTCCAACCTGCCCCCTCACTCGCCCAAGCAGCCGCCCAACATCAACCATTCGATGCAGCATCTGTCGTCACTATGGACACCTGGACACCTCTTGTTGGCGGCGTCGGTGGGCCCAAAGATAGCAGTGGCGACCAAAAACCCTCACCCCTGCCCCGGACTACTCGCATTCCACCTCCCAGCCCGCCCCGCTTCCCAATGAAATAGAGCGCTCTGCTCTAGCTGCTCCACCACCATCCACCTCGCCCGCAGTGCTCACCGGTGTCTCCACCACCATGGCCAACTATCCGGTGAACCCCATCCCTTTCCTGCCACCCGGATGGTCGATCGAACCTAGTCCGGTGGACCGGAAGGTCCGAGCTGACATGGCCGTCAACCCCATCCCCCCGCTCAACAATAACTTTCTCGCCATTGCGGAAGTCAGCAGATTTGTGCCACTCCATCTCCGGGAGGGTCTCCATGACACCATTGAAGGTCTCCTGCATGAATCGGGCCTGCATCCTACAGAGATCTCTGACCACCCCCTGAGTATTGGTATGTTTGCATTTGCCAACTCGTTCATCAGAGATACCGTGGTCAACACTACTTTTCAGCTTGATGATGAGGATCTAGTAGTCTCTTTCGTTAGACATAATGCTGCTTTGAATATGCGCAATACCACCTATGGGCCTGAGGTTTGGTTGATGTATATTGGGTTCCCAGATGATTATCAGACAGATTTTTACATGCAGCGTTCCGTAGATGACTATGGTTGTCTTGTTTCCTGGAATAATCCGAATATTGACCGCCGTGTGGTACTAATCAAAGTTAAAGTAATCCATATGCGTCTGATTCCCAAGAGTATTGTGGTTCATCAGTTAGGTGGTGATCGATCGTGCTGGACGGTTGCTGTTTTCATTCTTCAGGGAGCGGACTGGAATGCCCATGATCCTGAAGTTCCCACTGCCGATGAGGAACCACCGCCAGCCAATGGCATTCCGCACCCCATGTTTGGTGACGGCCTCACTGCTGAGCAGCTCTACCAGTAGCCGCTGCAAAATTGGCTGATACAGATGGTATTGGGAATGATGATGGACCTCATAATGCTGCTCATCAAGATGCCCCTCAACTAGCGCAGTGGGATGCTTGGCCTCAACCTCATGTGGCTCACATGCCCGCAGCCTTGGTTAATTTCAGGCCTGGCTGGTGGCGCAAGGTTTACGAGTGGAAGATGGTATTCTGCCTGAGGATAATGTTTCTGACAGTCTCAACTCTGCCTGGGGCTCTAGCTCGACTGCAAGCAGTATTGGTCCTTCTCTAGAGGTTGCAGCTCCTGTCAGTACCTTGTTTGTGGTTCCTGTCACTCCTGAAGTTATTTCTGTGGATGTCGCTGTCTCTGCTGATAATATGCATATGAGTATTACTGTCTAAGGCACTGATCTTGCTACTGTCCTTACCAATGGGCTGATCCCTCGCAACATATTCACTGCATATCTATCTAGTTCTATCATGAGGGTGGTTGCTGCTTATGGCCCTTGGAGTTCAGGTTATGGTTTGCCTCCGCTGCATCTGCAAGCTGCAGTTCCTGGGACTGGTTTTCAGGTTCAGACTGATGAGAATCTGCTCTCTGTTTGTTTCGCCCCCCGCATACTGAATACACCTCATCGGCCTTCTGCTGTTCAGATTACTGAAATCCTGCCTGAGGATGCTACAACAGCTGAAGCTTTAACTATTAATGCTGCAGAAGGATACTGTGATGCTCTGCCTGATCTGCCCGTCCTGGACAACCTGCAGGAATCTCTGCTGATGAGGGTAGCCTTGCTATGCTGATGGAAGGGTCGGCTTTGGCGCCTACTGACAATTCAAATGTTGGGCCTCCCCAATGGTGGATGAACCTTCTGACTTGGGCCTGGCCCAGGTTCTGCCCACCACCCCAGGCCCGTCTCCTGCTCGCCCACGCCGGTCAAAATTTCAGGTGCCCCTGGTTACTACTGAAGTCCGCCGCAGTACCCGCTCCACTCGGTATGATGGTTTCAGAGTGCCACAGATTTCAGATGTCCGAGCTCCTCTCTCCAAAGTCAAGCCAAGACAGGTTCCTTCGGCTGCTTCCAGCTCCTCAACCGCTGCTGCTAATCAGGCTCCAACACCCACACCCCTTCACATCATGCAAGACATCGGCATCAACCGTTGCGCTGTCCCACCCAGTGAATTAACTGATGATGCTCTGCTGGCTCCTGTGGCTCCTGACGATCACTTCATGAATGCAGGGGAAGGTTCTTCCTCTTCGGAGTAGGTTGCAGGCCATCTTATGCCTCTTTTGCGTAATTGGAATGTTCTATGTTGGAACATTCGTGGGTTAAATTCGGAGAAAAAACTCCTCGCTCTATCCAATGCTATTTCTGTTAGTGGCCGCGCTATCGTATGTCTACAAGAAACTAAGAAACCTCTTATCGACCTGGCTTTTATAAAAACTTGTTGCCCTAAGAGATTAGATAAGTTTGCTTTTGTTCCTTCTCGTGGTGCCTCTGGGGGCCTCCTTACTATTTGGAATAGCTCTGTCTTTACTGGTGATGTGGCCACCTCTCATGACTTTGTTTTGGGTGTCAAATTTACTAGCACTCTCTCTGCGCAATCCTGGACCTTATATAACATTTATGGTCCTGGCACGGGCCCGGCTCGTGATGAATTTACCCAGTGGTTGTATGACATGGATATACAAACAAATGATGATTGTCTATTCCTTGGAGATTTCAGTTACATTAGAGGCCTTGAGAACCGCAACAAACCGGTAGGTGATCCTAATGACATGTGCACTTTCAATGACATTATCTGTAAGCACAATTTAATTGAACTACCGCTCAAGGGTCATCTATATACATGGAGCAATATGCAACAAGATCCTTTACTTGAGCAACTCGACTTGTTTTTCACCGCACTCCACTGGACTCTTGCGTACCCCAATACGCTAGTTAAACCTCTCTGCAAACCTGTCTCAGATCATACTCCTTGTGTGGTAAGCATCGAAACAAAGATTCCTCATGCCAAATTATTCAGATTTGAATCTTACTGGCTACTACACCCAGGCTTTATGGATGTGGTCAAAAAAGTTTGGGACCGGCCTATCAACTCTTCTAATGCGGCCACAATTCTGTGTCGAAAATTCAAACTGCTACGTCAAGAATTAAAGGTGTGGAGCAACAATATCTCTAGATTATCGGTGGCAATTGAAAACACAAACAAAACCCTTACTGAGCTGGATGATCTTGAGAACCTACGAGCTCTCACTCTTCCCGAATGCAACTTCTGTAAGATCATCAAAAACCACCTCCTGAGATTGTTGGACTACCAAAAACAGTATTGGAAGAAGAGATGCACCATTCGTTGGGTTAAGTTCGGCGATGAGAACACTAAATTCTTCCAAACAGTTGCAACAGA
The DNA here is from genome assembly GCF_018294505.1 of Triticum aestivum. NCBI lineage: Eukaryota > Viridiplantae > Streptophyta > Magnoliopsida > Poales > Poaceae > Triticum > Triticum aestivum. The sequence continues at coordinate 37,526,646 of NC_057811.1, read as the reverse complement.
ATGTTACAGAAAAAACAATGTGGCTATTCTGCAAACTCTAGATGGTCTCATGGTGGAGGATCATACGGGTAAAGAAGCCCTTCTATTTCACGCATATACTGATAGACTTGGCACTTCTAACCCAACACAGATGTTGTTTGATCTCCCATCCCTCATCCGCCCGACTGAGAACCTCGACCACCTCACGGTTCCATTCACCAAGGAAGAAATAGACCTGGTAGTCAAAGAAATGCCTGTAGATCGAGCACCAGGACCAGATGGTTTTAGTGGAATGTTTATCAAAGCTTGCTGGGAAATCATCAAAGAGGACTTCTATACCCTCTGCGCGCAATTCCATGCGGGAGATCTCGACCTACAAAGCATAAATGATGGCTTAATCACTTTGATCCCCAAGAATGGTTCTCCCACCACAGTCAATGATTACCGTCCGATCACTCTGCTCAACTGCTGTCTTAAGTTAATCACAAAACTTCTCGCCAACCACTTGCAAAAGGTCATCATGCGCATTATACACCGCAACCAATATGGCTTCATCAAGGGGCGCTCGATCCAAGACTGCTTAGCTTGGACATTCCAATATATCCATCAGTGCCAAGCATCCAAGCGGCAGATAATTCTCCTAAAGTTAGACTTTGCTAAAGCCTTCGACACGATCGAGCATGAAGCGATGATCCACATCATGAAACATATGGGGTTCAATGATTAATGGCTGTCATGGATAAGAACAATCTTTTCCTCTCGACGATCTTCTATACTTCTCAATGGGGTGCCGGGACGACAATTCCATTTCCGCCATGGTGTCCGACAGGGAGATCCTCTCTCCCCGCTCATTTTTGTCCTAGCCGCCGACCTGCTACAATCTGCAATTAATGATGTCTTTAGGAGAGGTCTAATTAACCTGCCCTTCCCGTCCAATGGCAATATGGACTACCATATCGTCCAATACGCCGATGACACGATCATGCTCATGCATGCCTGCCCTAGAAAAGCTATGATCGTCAAGAACATTCTGACAGACTATGCTCAGTCCATTGGCCTGAAAATCAACTTCCACAAGTCTACACTCATCCCCATCAACTTGGATGCTGAACTGGCCAACGATATTGCTAGGATTTTTGGGTGTTCCATTGGCTCCATGCCCTTCACCTATCTCGGCCTGCCCCTCGGCACTTCCCGACCCACAATTGAAGATTTCATGCCACTTGTCAGCAAAGTTGAAAGGAACCTATCCTCAACGCTTTCCCTTATATGTTATGCTGGCAAACTGACATGGCTCAATACCTCAGTCACATCGTTGCTCATTTATGCAATGTGCGCGTTAAAGTTCCCGCCAAAACTCATTGAAATGCTGGACAGAATCAGGAGAAGATGTCTTTGGATTAAGAAGACTGCCCAAGGGGAGAAATGTAACTCTCTTGCGGCATGGAACATGGTATGTAAACCCGAAAACAAAGGAGGGCTTGGCGTGCTCAACCTCAAGATCCAGAATGAAGCCCTACTCATGAAATTTCTTCACAAATTCTATAACAAGCTGGACATTCCTTGGGTGCAACTCACTTGGGACACGTACTATCACCAAAAAATCCCGCACGCAATGGACCCAGTCGGATCATTCTGGTGGCGTGATGTGCTCAAGCTGACTCCCTCTTTTTGTGGGATATCTCGCATCAACATTGTGTGTGGCACCACGGCCCTCCTATGGAAAGATCTCTGGGCCGACCAACTGCTCCAGGAGTCACACCCCCGGGCTTTCTCGCATGCAACCAATGAAGATGTCTCCGTCCGCGATTTCTTGGGGATCACGTCGCTGGGTGCGGCCTTCCACATGCCGCTCTCTCCCCAAGCGCTCGACGAGATACGGCACATCCAAATGATTGCATCATCATTTCAACCCACGGCTTCCTCGTCGGACGTCTGGCACTACGTTTGGGGTAAATCTATCTTCAAATCCACAGACTATTACCGCTTCTTCTTCAGGGATGTTCAATCTCACCAAGTGTTTGGCTGGCTATGGAAATCTAAGTGCATGATGAAGTTGAAGGTCTTTGCATGGCTCTTGCTCAATGACAGGCTAAACACCCGGAATATGCTCAAACGACATCATTACAACATTGGTGACGATCACAACTGCCTCTTATGCGGGCTACGCATTGAAGAAACGGTCGAGCACATGATCTTCACATGCACATTCAGTAGGCAATGCTGGCGTGCTTTGCATATTAATTGGGAGCCTTTCCCTGGTCGGATACAAGCTATCGAGGACCCAAAAACCAACCACCCCACGCCTATGTTGTTTGAAAAATTTACTGTGGCGGTGTGGAGCATACGGAAGGAGAGGAACAACAAACATTTCAGAGCAATAGATCCTTCTTTTCGGTCCTGGCTCGATAGATTCAAAAAAGAATTTGAACTCCTTCAACATAGGGTCAAAGAGGCCCATAGGCCTCTTGTACTAAACTTTGTAAACTCACTACACTATACCATCTTCAATTGTCTCTATT
>NC_057811.1:37517285-37523919 GCF_018294505.1 Triticum aestivum | reverse complement strand
TTGCACAGTATGAGCCTTTCCTACTATTTCTGGTCAAAAAAAACCATCCGCTCTCCGAGGAGGAGGTGAGCCTCGGCAACGAGGATTTTATCGTGCCCGAGGAACCTCTCGAGCAGGAGCGCTTTAAGCGCCAGCTAATAGCTACTGCAAGGAGCCTGAAAAAGAAGCAGCGGCAGCTTCAAGTTGATCAAGATCTGCTCAACGATAGATGGACTAATGTCCTGGCAGCCGAAGAATACGACCTTAACCGCCCAGCCAAAAGTTACCCGAAGCGCAAATTGCTACCTCAGTTCGATGATGAGGCACCGGAGCCTGTACCATCATCGTGCAATGCGGCTGACCGACCACCACGCGGTCGGGATAAAGCGGCAACACCAGCCTGCCCCACCTCGCCGTAAAGGCAGAGATAAAGCAGCTCGGGGTTATACATATGACCTTCGGCAAGACCTGGACAGTAGAGCAGGACATACCAGATCGATCTACGGATTGCGAGGACGTGCCTTGACACGTGACGACGGCTACCTATTCGGACGTGACAAACCTAGTCACGCCCGGGCAAAAAACCGCAGACGGACTCCATCCGAACTACGTCGCGACGTGGCCCAATACAGAGGCGCCACACACCCTCTTTGCTTCACTGACAAAGTAATGGATCATGAATTCCCAGAAGGGTTTAAACCCGTAAATATCGAATCATACAATGGAACAACTGATCCCGCGGTCTGGATCAAGGATTTTATTCTCCACATCCATATGGCCCGCGGAGATGACCTTCACGCCATCAAATACCTCCCACTCAAACTCAAAAGGCCAGCTCGGCACTGGTTAAACAATCTGCCAGAAAATTCTATTGGCAGCTGGGAGGACTTGGAAGAAGCCTTCCTCGACAACTTCCAAGGCACATATGTTCGGCCACCGGATGCCGATGACGTAAGTCACATAGTTCAACAGCCTGGAGAGTCAGCCAGGAAATTCTGGACTAGGTTCCTAACTAAAAAGAACCAGATCATCGACTGTCCGGATGCCGAAGCCCTAGCGGCCTTTAAACACAGCATCCATGACGAATGGCTCGCCCGCCACCTCGGCCAGGAGAAGCCAAAGTCCATGACAGGCCTCACGGCACTCATGACCCGCTTTTGCGCGGGTGAGGATAGTTGGCTGGCCCGTAGCAAAAACACATCAAGCGAAATGGGCACCTCTGAGGTCAAAAACAGCAACGGCAAGCTCCGACGCAACAGACACAAACGCCGAAGCAATGGTGACAACACCGATGACACGAAAGTCAACGCCGGATTCAGTGGCTCCAAGTCTGGTCAGCGGGAGAAGCCATACAAAAGAAACAGCTCGGGGCAATCTAGCTTGGGCCGCATACTCGACCGTCCGTGCCAGATCCATGGCACCCCAGACAAACCAGCCAATCATACCAACAGAGATTGTTGGGTTTTCAAACAGGTCGGCAAGTTAAACACCGAGAACAAGGAAAAGGGATTGCAAAGCGAGGACGACGACGAGGAACCCCGGCAACCGAACACAGGGGGACAGAAAAAGTTTCCCCCTTAGGTCAAAACGGTGAACATGATATATGCTACACACATCCCCAAGAGGGAGCGCAAGCGTGCGCTCAGGGACGTCTATACGATAGAGCCAGTCGCCCCAAAATTCAACCCATGGTCGTCATGCCCGATCACCTTTGATCGTCGGGATCATCCGACCAGTATCCGTCATGGCGGTTCAGCCGCACTGGTCCTCGACCCAATCATTGATGGATTCCACCTGACGCGAGTCCTCATGGACGGTGGCAGCAGCCTCAATCTGCTCTATCAGGATACAGTGCGCAAAATGGGCATTAACCCATCACGGATCAAGCCCACAAAGACTACCTTTAAAGGAGTCATACCAGGTGTAGAGGCCCGCTGTACGGGCTCAATCACACTCGAGGTTGTCTTCTGATCTCCGGATAATTTCTGAAGCGAAGAGTTAATCTTCGATATCGTCCCCTTTCGCAACGGCTATCACGCACTGTTGGGACGAACGGCATTTGCTCGATTTAATGTGGTGCCACATTATGCTTATCTCAAGCTCAAGATGCCCGGACCACGTGGCATCATAACAGTTAATGGAAATACAGAATGCTCCCTCCGTACCGAGGAGCACACCGCTGCCTTAGCAGCAGAAATACAGAGCGGCCTTCTCAAGCAGAACCTTAATTCAGTGGCCGAACTCCCGAACACTATTAAGAGAATCCGGACTATTCTGTAGCAGGACAGCTCGGCTCGTCGAGAGCTTGATTAGCAATTTGGCCTCCGTCCCAGTCCCGATCAAGTGGCGGCATTCGCACCGTGCGTACATAACTACGCACTCAAAATACCATGGGCATAGACGGAGTCATACCTACCTTGTGATCCACAATATGGCTCGACAGCTCCCAGACACATATACTTTCACTGTTCCCTTTTTCTCCTTTTCAGGTTTCTTTTCCACAGGCCTCCTCTGACGGCCTGACCAGCGGTCCTTTTGAAGGATCAATTCACCAAGATGGCAAGAAGCACAGACGTACAGGGGAATTTCGAGGTGGTTTCTTTAACGATCACTCTACCTGTTTTCAGAACCCACACGCAGCTCTCCCTTGGTTGTGGCATGTTAAATAGCCTGTTGCTTATCGCACTATTTGTATCAATGCGCCTTGACGTATTAATCAAATCATAATGGAAACAGTTCGCGGCCCAAATTTTAGGGCCCTAGCTTATTACCTTTGCTCCTTTTCTGTTCTCCATTTTTTTGTTGATAAACTTATCAGGTAGCACCCGTACACTTTGGTACGCTTCACATTTGCCAGGGGCTTCATAGCGCCCCGCACTACAGCAACAAAGTCCGAACACTTTTTACAGTATAGTTCGGCACCCCGAATTTAGCACTATATGCATTAGCTCCGAATCATGTCTTTGGTCAATAGTTGGGTTGCCCGGCTCCTGTGCTTGCTACCTTACGTTCCGCTATATCGGCTAAGGTAGTAAAGGGAGAACTACTGCGATTGTGCCCTAGTTTACCCGAAGGAGCACCTCAGTAGAGAAAGCCGAAAACTGACTGTCATGATGCGGCGAGAGCCGGTCAGCTCTTCGGAGGTTTCAAATCGTTAGAGATTTTTTCCGCATTATGCGAGGGATCGGTACTTACCCGATCAGGTGCTTATAGCATCCTAGTTCGGATACTAGGGGCTACGCCAAATTTTTTTATTGTCAAACTCCTATGGCTAAGTGAGGGTGTTCAAGCCACATAGTCTGATTGCCTGGTCTGTTGCGCTAAACACCTCCTTCATGGAACAAACAATTGGATCAAGAGTGTTTAGATTCCATCCCAAACACCCCCATACCACCTACGTGGGGGAAGAAGCCGACAACTGGCCAACTCTTAGATTTCATACAACACGGCCGCACATGAGGTAAAAAATTTAAATATAACAAAAATTATATTACATAACAACTTTGTTTCATCATACAAGGCAGAGACGACATGAATGTATTCATTCAAAGATAATGTCTTTCGCACATTGCGTCGCCACAATACGAGACCCCTCCAGGACGTCTTCAAAATATCGCTCGGGCGTGCGGTACTCTTGCCCTCAGGCGGCCCCTCGGTCACAAGCTTCACGGCGTCCATCTTCGCCCACCATACCCTGACGCGGGCGAAGGCCATGCGCGCACCCTCGATGCAGACCGACCGCTCGACGACGTCCAGCCGAGGACAGGCATTCACCAGCCGCTTCACGAGGCTGAAGTAGCTGCTGGGTATAGCTTCGGCAGGCCACAGCCGGATTATCAAATCCTTCATGGCCAGTTCGGCCACCCTATGCAGCTCGACCAGCTGTTTTAGCTGATCGCTAAAGGGCATCGGATGTTCTGGCGCAAGATATTGCGACCAGAACAGCTTCTCTATGGAGCTCCCTTCTTCGGCTCAAAAGAACGCTGCAGTGTCGGACACACTGCGCGGCAGATCAGCAAACGCCCCTGGAGAACTCCGAATCCGGGTTAGTAAGAAATACTTCTTCTTCACATACTTGCTTTGCATACTAAACGCCTTACCCGCCGCGATCTTCTAGGCCTCCTGGATCTCCTGGAGGGCGCCCTAGGCCTCAACCCGGGCTTCTTCCGCGCTTTGGCGAGCCTTGGCGAGTTCGGTCTCTCAAGCCGAAACATCGCACCCTAAGGCCTCGCATTTTTTCACAGTGTCCTAGAGCTCTTGCTGGACCTCGTTAAGCCTGGCCTTGAGCTTCTTACGGGAGGCTTGCTCTTTGGCAGCCTCCTCTTCGGCTTCGGCCAGGGCCTTTTTAAGGGCCTCGACCTTGGTCGTCTCTCCTGCATAGATCAGGGCACTCCAGTCAAAAGACATCATTTATTCTTACCGAATATACAGCAAGTTATTACATACCTTGCTTTTCTTCTAGCTACTTCCTCACTTGGCCGAGCTCCTCCTCGGCCCGCTCTAGTCTCTGCTTTAGTCCAGAGAATTCGGCAGTGTGTGAGGTCGCGGCCAGCAACGACGCCTACTTATTCATATCAGACACATTCAGTTAGTTCCCTGCGAAATTTAATTGATCCTCTGTCTGGCTTTTCTTTCCGAACACCGGACAGTGTCTCATGGGCTACTGTCTATATTGGGACTTTTTCCTATGCGTCGCTTACCTCAAAACATGTCAGCAAGCTGTTGTTAGTCCGCTCTTGATGGACTGAACCCTTTCAATCACCGTACCCATAAGGATACGGTGTTCATCCACAATGGAAGCGCCTCGTAGCGCTTCCAGCAGATTATCTGGTGCCTCTGGTTGGACAGAGGTCACCGGCGGGATAGGCACAATTCCTTTTCTAGAAGGAGGCTGCTCGCCGGATTCCGGAGCCGCATAGGTCTCTGGAACCGTATCCGGATGGGGGCCGAACAGAACACGGCCCCCATCACCGGTCTCCATGTGGGTCTGCTCCCCCATATGTTTGGTGACTGGGGTTTCGCCCTCCAGCGCCTCCCGGACAGTCTCATGGGCTTCCCCCTGGCCGGGGAAGGTCCTTCAGGACAGCACCTCGTCTTCACCCTTGGCCTTGGGAGAGTGAGCGGCCGGCGGTGACTCGGTGGCCATCGCCTTCGAATCTAGCGAACCTCCGGATGAGGTTCGCGGGGAGCTGTCGTGGGCTGAACTGTAATGGCATAATAAACCATGTTAATACAATGAAGAGGAGAGGCCGGATATATGGACATATACGAGTTTTAGTACTTACGATGCGGCCAGGGGCTTGCTTCGGGAGGGTCGCTCGGGGCTGCTGTCGACGTCCCACGCGGATTTTTCCGCGAGGGGGCCCTTCCCCTCTTGGGCGCCTCCGCCTCGAGATTTACGGAGGTCGCCCTCTTCTTCCTCCCCCCATCGGGGGGAGAGTTGCTTTCTTCCTCCTCCTCCTCCTCCTCCTCCTCGGCGGCAGAGGAGTGAATCTTGTCTTCGGACGTCACGTCCGAAGCGCCCTTGCGGCGAGGGCCACCATTGGCCCCCTTGGCCTTCTTCTTGGCCTTCTTATCCGGTGCCTTGTAGGGCGCCAGAACCAGCATCTTCGCCAGGAGCGGGATGACTGGTTCTTCTAGCAGCGTCTCTCCAATGAAAGGCACTCGTCGTTTCGGTATCAAAGGGAAGCTTGCCCCTAGATACATGGGTCCTTTCAAGATCATTGGCAAAAGAGGCGACCTCGCCTATCAACTTGAGCTTCCCTCCAACTTCGCGAATGTGCACGATGTGTTCCATGTGTCACAGCTCCGCAAGTGCTTCAAGACTCCTGAGCGCACCATCAACTTCGAAGAGATTGACCTCCAAGAAGATTTGTCTTATCATGAGCACCCCGTTGCTATTCTTGAAGAAACTGAGCGCAAGACTCGCAACAAGTCAATCAAATTCCTGAAAGTGAAGTGGTCGCACCATTCCGACCGAGAAGCCACCTGGGAACGCGAGGACCACCTCCGTTCCGAATATCCGGGGTTCTTTCAGTCCTAGATCTCGGGACGAGATCCTCTCGTAGTGGTGGAGTGTTGTAACACCCCGGATGTAACTTTCCGTATTTGTAACTCCAACTCTTGCCATTTTCGGCTATGTGTTATGATATTCCCTCCGTGGTAGGGTTTTGTCTTTCGTTTTGCATTTTGTTCATGTCATGCATCTCACATCATGTCATCATGTGCATCTCATTTGCATACGTGTTCGTCTCATGCATCCGAGCATTTTCCCCATTGTCCGTTTTGCAATCCGACACTCCCACGTGCACCGGCGCACCCCTCTTGTTTCTCTTCGTGAGCGGGTGTTAAACGTTCTCAGAATGGACCGAGGTTTGCCAAGTGGCCTTGGTACACCACCGGTAGACCACCTGTCAAGTTTCATTCCATTTGGAGGTCGTTTGATGCTCCAACGGTTAACCGGGTAACCGCAAAGTCCTTTTGTGTGTTGCAGCAAAACCCCCCTCCAAACATCCCAATAACAGATCTAAGCCACTTCCATGCTCTAGGTCGTTCGATCACAATCGTGTGGGCGAAAACCGTGCCTCTTTTGGACTCTCCTAGCTCCCTATGCCTATTTAAACACCTTCCCCTCCGAAATCCGGGTCCAAACCCT
>NC_057811.1:37478016-37516736 GCF_018294505.1 Triticum aestivum | reverse complement strand
CGCCGGCGCCGCCGCCCGCGCCGGCGACCGCGGGGCCCCGTGCTCCTCCACCACGGCCCCGAGCTCCTCCCTCCGGCGAGCTCCGCGCCTTCCCCGAGCCTCTCCCTCTCCGACCTCCCTCGAGCAGCTCCAGCTCCGGCCAGCCCCGATCTCCGGCGAGCCGGCCCGATCCAGATCTGAGGAGAAGGTTGACTTTCACCTCCCTCCGAAATTCTCTAAGTCTTGATAATTTTGCACTCTGTTGCTCACTTCATCGCATCATAACTCCGTGCATACTGCTCCGTTTTGCGTGCTTGATATATCGAAATGTTCATTACATGGGATTGTGTGAAGATAACCCTTCTTGCGACAATACCACAATGCGGTTATGCCTCTAAGTCGTGCCTCGACACGTGGGAGATATAGCCGCATCGTGGGCGTTACACCCGGCTAGTGACCACACACTCGTGTCGAAAAAGGGAGTGGTAAATAATAATAAAAAAAACTTTGCAACGACTAAGAAGAAGAACACTTATTATAAAACGGCTCATATAAATTTAAGAGCCCCCAAGTGACTTGGGTAAAAGAATTTTATGTATAATGATTGTATGTACCGAAGTACTAATATCATATCTTTGTTCACCTGAACTTTAAACGCGTCTTAACCGACCATCGGCTTCTCCCTCTTCGGTCAAGGACCGAAAAGTTTTATGTACTCCACCTATCAAAAATATCGACGGTGTTTCTGATAACCAGGCAATCAGGCCATAAGGCTGTAACAGACAAAGCGCGCTCAGGGAACTTATGCTATATTACTGACGAAGTGTAAGAAGCATCTTCGAAGAAAATAGTACCCCCACCGATACCTTTCTTCGGTTGCTCATTGGTACTATGAGACTTGTGCAATATATTTTTTGTACTCATAAGTTCCGTTGTGTGCCGACCATAATTGAAAACAATAAGAGCGCTAGCTTTCGGCTTCACCCAGTCTGAGATCCGAGCTCGGATGACCCGATCGTGACAATCGCAGAAGTGCTCCCTTTACTCCCTAGCCGAACAATGGGGAACGTAGGGGTAAACACAGGAGCGAGGCAACCCAGCTTGCAAATCGCTTAAGTCAATATGGTGCATATTGTGGCGTAATACACGAACAAGGAACGAAGCCGTACAAGTATAATCATATGCAAGAGGAAAGGCTTCATGAAGGAAGCCCCCAAGTGAACTGGGTATTTGAATTTGTGTGTCACAAACACGGTTATGACAAGGAATTTTTTCACAAACAACTTTTTGCCAAAAAAAGTATAATGCTTGGTCGAACCGAACACAAGTTAAAAATTTAAAACTTTGAGCATGAAAGCGACTTAGCTGGTTAATGTGTTCGGCATTGATGACGCGGTCCGAGCTTGATGCGGGACAAGGTTCCATCCCCCAAGCCGGTCCCGAGGTGGCGGAGCGAAGAGCTCGGCACTCCGAAGTGGTGTCATAGCATGACCAATGCAGGCCGGCAGAGTGATGCCGAAGTCCCCGGCGTGGGTTAATGAGGTGTTGACGAAGCCCCCCGTCCAGCCGAGGTGACGTGGTATGTCAGTACGCCGAGTTGACGATACTGCCCGACCCGGATCATTTTCCTGTGCACAAAAAATAGTGCAAACCGGAGATAATAGTAATAATAATAATTAAAAAAATCGTTGCACAATATATAATTTATGCAAAGTGAGTAATAAAAGAACATATGGCCTGCGCGCCGAACACTCGATGAGGTAGAGCTTTCTCGGCGATGCCGAAGTCCCCGAGGCAACCGAACACGTCGGTATGGCAACACGACCAACAAGGTGATCACGCGAGCCGATTTACGCTGATTGGGACGACGGCATCGGCTTGCCGAAGAGACCACGTGATGCAGTCGAAGTCCATTACTTCACAGGTCGGTCCGAGTTCCGGATGCGGCGTTCGCCGGACTATGTACGGAAACTGACCGAACCACCATGCGACCGTCGTTAGTGCGGCCACCATTCGATAGACCTGTGTACAGATGATGGAACAAACCAGAGTAATAATTTCTTGGAAAAAATAAACCCAAACAAGCAAAAATTACTAGGATTAATAGCACCTAGTTTATTTGTTGTAGCAATCTGAAGAAAGGTGACTCCCAAAATTGGGATTCGATCCGCACACCCATTGCCTGACGGGCGATAAAGTGACGGCATGGGGACGCTGGCAAAGGTCGGCTTGCTGAGGCAAAGCCCTCGGTCCAGCCAACGTGACGAGGCGGGTCGGCTAGTGACGCCGAAGTCTCCGGAGTAGGTTGATGAAGAGGTGGCGGAGCCCCCGGTCCAGCCGAGATGTCGAAGCCTCGATGTCAGCCGATGAGTCGAAGTAGGTTGGCGTGATGGACATCGGCTTGAAAAAGCAACAGTGTGGCCCTGCCGATGCCGGTCGTGACGTGGTCAATGCCGGCTTGATGAAGTGACCGTGCGGCGATGCCGGTGTGCCCGCTCCGTGTAATCCGTGGGGCGGCGATGTTGGTGATGATTTATCCTTCGTGATGCCGAACTATTGTTCGGCTTGCCGAGATGATGATCCGAAGAAGTTGAGCTCGGCTCAATAAAGTGACAACGTGTCTAGCGCAGGTCGGCAGCCGTAGAGCAACGTTGTCGGGCTGGTTGACACCAGCACGATGGTGAAGATCATATTGGAAAAGACTTCAAAATTAGCGGGATGTGTTTGGGAACAAAACACAATACCCCACACAAAACTACTTTCAAAAAGGATGTCCAAAATCCCGTTCATAAAAAAGATGGATTCGGGTCGGATTCGTCCTCGCGCAGAAAACAGATCCGAAAAGTGATGCACTAATCGGAAGGTTCTCGGAGTTTGGACGGTCGGATCGAGCTGAAATTTTGAGGGGTGGTAGATATAGGAATTCCGCAGCCGATCAAAGGTTGGATATTCCAAAGGACGTCCGAGCTAGAAGCTAGACACCACGCCCTAAACTCGTCCAGATTCCCGTCCAGTTTTGACAGGGCTCCGGTATATCGCGGATTGCCAGAGATTCCTCCATCGGAACTCGATGAAATTTTCCAGGGTTGTTGTAGACTCAATTCCGCACAATTCCACCGAAGCAATCGTTAAAACGACACTTGAGAAGGCGGTGGCGGCGGATACAAGTTCGCTGTCCAGAAAAACAACACGGTCGCCCGAGGGCAATGTTGACGTTGAGCCCCCGGGCTCCCTGGATGATTCCTCCATGATCTTGATAGAGATCGGAGTTGATATTGATGAAGTCCCGCATCCGAACATGACGATCGGAGGTAGGGCGCAGTCCTCGGTCCAGCCAAGGTGACCAGCCGAGCCGGTGATGAAGAAGCCGACATCGCAGTTGATCTGCAGTCGAGCCATTGATCCTTTTGCCGATCACACAGCGGAACTCTCAATGAAAGCACCAATGTCGGTGTCAAAACCAGCGGATCTCGGGTAGGGGGTCCCGAACTGGGCGTCTAAGGCGGATGGTAACAGGAGGTGGGGGACACAATGTTTCCCAGGTTCGAGCCCTCTCGATGGAGGTAATACCCTACTTCCTGCTTGATTGATCTTGATGATATGAGTATTACAAGAGTTGATCTACCATGAGATCGTAGAGGCTAAACCCTAGAAGCTAGCCTATGATTATGGTTGATGTTATCTCTACCGACTAGCCTGGCCTCGGTTTATATAATGCACCAGAGGCCTAGGATAACAAGATTCCTAGCCGAATACGCCGGTGGGGAGGAGTCCTTGTCTTGATCACCAAGTCTTGTGGAATCTTCCTTGTATGCGGCAGCTGTCCGAACTGGCCCATGAGTATACGGCCATGGGGGTCCTCGACCCAATCTAACAGATCGGGAGATGACGTGGTGAGTACCCCCTAGTCCAGGACACCGTCACCTGCTACCTTTCAAAGATGTATGACTGCTATATTCTCTGACTTTTGTGAAAAGATTGTTGAGGTTTTCATGGAAGACTTCTCTGTTTATAGAAAGTCTTTTGGGGATTGTTTAAGCAATCTTGATCGAGTTTTGCAGAGATGTGAACAAACAAATCTTATCTTGAATTGGAAGAAGTGCCACTTTATGGTTAATGAAAGCATTGTCTTGGGTCATAAAATTTCTGAAAGAGGTATTCAAGTGGACAAAGCTAAGGTTGATGCAATTGAGAAAATGCCATGTCCTAAAGATATAAAAGGTATTCGTAGTTTCTTAGGTCATGCTGGTTTCTATAGGACATTTATCAAAGACTTTTCTAAAGTTTCTAGGCCTCTCATGAATCTTTTGAAAAAGGATATTCCTTTTGTTTTTTATGATGATTGTTTAGAAGCCTTTGAAACACTCAAGAAAGCATTAATTTCTTCACCTATTGTTCAGCCACCTGATTGGAACTTGCCCTTTGAAATTATGTGTGATGCGAGTGATTATGCTGTTGGTGCTGTTCTAGGATAAAGAGTTGATAAGAAATTCAATGTTTTTTATCAATAAAAGACAGTAGGAGAGGCTCCTATTGACATTTTTCATTCATTTTCACACCAAATACATTTGTAGGGGTACACAGGCACATCCAAGGGGATATCCTCTGACCCTACATCCTCATCATCCAATCACATGGTAAGGGGGTGATAAGGAGAAGCAAAACGTTACAACTAGAACAAAGTTACTCTTATACAATGGAGTTTACAAAACTCTCAACGAACCCCACTAAGGAGGGTTTTATTCTATGAGCTAGAAGAGCAAAATCCATCTTAAACCTTTTCTTCCAATGTTATTCATTATGCTAGTAAAACTCTAGACAGTGCTCAACGAAATTATGCTACTACTGAAAAAGAATTCTTAGTAGTGGTGTTTGCTTGTGATAAATTTAGACCTTATATTGTTGATTCCAAAGTAATTGTTCACACCGATCATGCTGCTATTAAATATCTTCTGGAAAAGAAAGATGCTAAACCAAGACTTATCCGATGGGTTCTCTTGTTACAAGAATTTGATTTACATATCATTGATAGAAAAGGAGCTGAGAACCCCGTAGCTGATAATTTATCTAGGCTTGAAAATTTGCCTGATGACCCAGTACCTATTGATGATAGTTTTCCTGATGAGCAGTTAGCTGCAATAAATGTTGCTCATGGTATTCCTTGGTATGCTGACTATGCTAATTACATTGTTGCTAAATATTTACCACCTAGTTTTACTTACCAACAAAAGAAAAAAAATCTTCTATGATTTAAGACATTACTTTTGGGATGACCCACATCTTTATAAAGGAGTAGATGGTATTATTAGACGTTGTGTACCTGAGCATGAACAGTGACAAATCCTACGGAAATGTCACTCCGAAGCTTATGGAGGGCAACATGCTGGAGATAGAACTGCTTACAAGGTATTGCAATCTGGATTTTATTGGCGTACTTTCTTCAAGGATGCCCGTAAGTTCGTCTTATCTTGTGATGAATGTCAAAGAATAGGTAATATCGGTAAGTGTCAAGAAATGCTTATGAACTATTCACTTGCTGTTGAACCATTTGATGTTTGGGGATTTGATTACATGGGACCTTTTCCTTCCTCTAATGGGTATACACATATTTTGGTTGCTGTTGATTATGTTACTAAATGGGTAGAAGCTATTCCAACCAGTAGTGCTTATCACAACACCTCTATTAAAATGCTTAAGGAAGTTATTTTCCCAAGGTTTAGAGTCCCTAGATATTTAATGACTGATGGTGGTTCACACTTTATTCATGGTGCTTTCCGTAAAATGCTTGCCAACTATGACGTTAACCATAGAATTGCATCACCTTATCATCCTCAGTCTAGTGGTCAAGTTGAACTTAGCAATAGAGAAATAAAATTAATTTTGCAAAAGACTGTCAATAGGTCCAGGAAGAATTGGTCTAAGAAATTAGATGATGCACTTTGGGCTTATAGAACGACATATAAAAATCCTATGGGTATGTCTCCTTATAAAATGGTTTATGGAAAAGCTTGTCATCTGCCTCTTGAGTTAGAACATAAAGCATATTGGGCAATCAAAGAACTAAATTATGATTTCAAACTTGCCGGTGAAAAGAGGTTATTTGATATTAGTTCTTTAGATGAATGGAGAACCCAAGCTTATGAAAATGCAAAATTATTCAAATAAAAAGTTAAAAGATGGCATGACAAAAGAATCCAAAAGCATATTTTCAAGTTCTTCAATAAAGTGGAAGTGCCTTAGGTATCATTAATTTGGGACACTTATTACGCATCGTCACCACCTCAAAGCACCCAGATCTGTGGCTCCTTTTGGTGGCGTGAGGTCATGCGCTTATATCCCAAGTTTTGCAAGCTAGCTGTTCCACAAGTTCATGTTGGCGACACGGTGCTTTTTTGGCTTGATCGTTGGCAGCTGGGAAATCGTGTTGTCCTATTACATGAGTGCTTCCCAAGACTACATTCATTTGTAGTTGATGATGCAATGACTATCAAGGAGTTTATGGAGCTGCCTGATGCCTTGGATCATTTCCATCTGCCTTTGTCACAGGAGGCTTATTCGGAATTCAATCAGCTACAGGCCCTACTATCTTTGATCGATCTGGATGGAGAGAGCAAAGATATTTGGAAGTGGCCTTCGAAGTCTGGTGCTTTTATGTCAAAGATATACTATGACTCTTGCTTCTCACACCTAGTGGTTGATCCCATCTTCAAATGGATTTGGAAGTGTGCATGCACGCTCAAGTTCAAAGTGTTTGGCTGGCTTCTCTTAATGGATCGTTTAAACACTAGGGATATGATGCAACGTCGACATTGCATCATCCAGGATGACACATGTGTGCTATGCAACCTGGCACAACATGAGGATCGGGCTCATCTTTTCTTTGCTTGCAATTTTAGTCAAAGGGTTTGGAACTACCTTGGGATATCTTGGTCCGTTCAACCGAACCAAACCACATATGAGATGGCTCAATCAGTTAGGAGGGATTTCGGTCATCCTTTCTTCACTGAGGTTGTCTTCACTGCTACTTGGATTATTTGGACACAAAGGAATGGGAAGATCTTCATAAATGAGCAACCTTCTTTTAGAGCTTGGAGAAGGAACTTTATCCATGACATCTCTCTTCTGTCTCATAGAATTAGATGTAAATATAAAGATAGTTTATTATCTTGGATAGCTAACCTTTCTTAGACCTTTTTCTTGTAAGTATCTCTTCTCTTTTCTTGTAAACTTGTACCTATACTTCTTTTTAGTTATTAATAAAGGACTGTGAGGCTGTTGCCTTGCAGTATAGAGTCAAAAAAAGAATCCAAAAGCGTGAGTTTAAAGTCAGAGAATATGTTCTTTTGTACAACTCTCGTTTCATATTCTTTGCGGGAAAACTCCTCTCAAAATGGGAAGCCCCTACGTTATCGAGGAGGTTTATCGGTCTGGAGCCATCAAAATAAATAATGCCGAAGGTACTAACCCGAAGGTTGTCAATGGACAACAAATAAAACATTATATCTCAGGTACGCCCATTAATGTTCAAAGTAATATTATCCAAACTTTGACATCGGAAGAACACATAAAAGAGTCCTTCCGAAACACTCCTGAATCGTGAAAATAAGGAGGTACGTGATACGGTAAGTAAACGGACTCCGAAAAATCCGCAAAAATATTTTCTATCAGTTTTGGAATATTTAGAAAAATAGGGAAATAAGAAACTTCCAGGAAGCGTACCCTGGTGGGCACAAGACACCAGAGCCTGGCGCGCCCAGGTGGGTTGTGCCCACCTGGGACACCTTCCGGACTCCGTTTTTCTTCAGTTTGCTTGTCCCCCAAGATAAAAAATCTATATATACTCCCCGAACCTGTTGATTACAGTATCATGGAGAAATTCTTTGTTCTCTTTTCTTGCTGTTTTCGGTCAGATTTATCAAGCCAGGCATCCTGTCTTCCTCCTCCAACAACATGGAAGAAGATGCTTGGTTGATGAAGATCGAGCTGAAGAGGGAGGAGCCTACGGACGCCGTCAAGGGAGACAAGGGCAAGGAGGCTACCGTAGATCCACCCTCGGTGGCAGAACAAGCACTGCAGGCCGAGGAGGAAGAAGAAGATATCCTTAAGCCTTACCTTGCTCGTCTTACCCCTACTGATATTGAAGCCTTTCGCATCATTGAAACAGTTCACGTGCAAAATAAGTATCTTACTTGCGAAAATATTCTGCATCAAGAGCATAACATCCATCTCCGGAGCGTCATCCGTCGATTGGAGAATCTCTTGATCCATAAGGACATGATCGCTTCATCACCACCATCATCTTCTTCATCACCAAAAGAGAATTGAGTATCGGGTATGAGCACTCCCCTTGGCTTCCGCCAAGCTTGGGGGAGGTGCCCCATTATCGTATCATCCCACTATCTTTTTGCCTTTACTTATTTTGGTTCGATATTTTGCTTTAGATGAATAAAAGTTTCGTTCAATCCTTTCTTCTTTGAGAGTTTGCTTAGTGATCTATCCTTGTAATAGTATGCAAGATATATAGTGAAGTTAGTTTGAGTTTCTGCTTTCTTTACTTTTGTGTTGCAAATAAAAGATAGGAAATAAGGAAGAAAAGGAGAAAGGAAATAAATAAAAGGAAATAAATAATGAAAAAGATCATATACTAATCTTATGGTAGGTGATGACACCACATAAGGAAAAGTATAAGTAGAAAATTTTATTAGAGACTGAGAAACATAGCATTGGTCAATGATGCAATTCATGAAAGAATTAATAAGGGAAGAGAAGATTCACATATAAATATACTATCCTAGAAATCTTCTGTGATTGTGAGCCCTCATCAAAATATTATATGCCAAAATTGTTGACGTTGGACAAGGAAGACAACTTAATGGTTTATGTTTGTTTATATTCACACAGAAGTCATATTGTCATGGATCCTTTAACATGTGGTGCTTGCCCCCTATCTTTGCTAGCCAAAAATTCCGCACTGAGTAGAGATACTACTTGTGCATCCAAAAACCCTTAAACCCAAATCTTATTTTCAAGTGTCCACCATACCTACCTAGGGATTGAGCAAGATCCCTCAAGTAAGTTGTCATCGGTGCAAAAAGGAAATAAAAATAGCTTCTAAATGTGTAAGATCATTTAGTGTAAGAGAAAATTGAGCGTTGCACGAACTTGTGATGGTGAAGAATAAAAGCGACATACTGCATAATAAAGGTTGCAATCACAAGGGGCAATGCAATGTGACATTCTTTTGCACTAAGGGGTTGAGCATACAAACAAATAAGCGCATGGCAACCTCTGCTTCCCTCTGCGAAGGGCCTATCTTTTACTTTTATGTACTTACTTTTATGCAAAGAGTCAAAGTTTTTCCTCTATTTCTTTTTATTTTTCTCCTTTGGCAAGCATCATGTGGTGAGGAAAGATCTAGGCACATATGTCCAGTTGAATATAGATAGCATGAGTTATTACTGTTGACATCACTGAGGGAGTCCTGGACTAAGGGGTCCTCGGGCGTCCGGCCTGTTGGACATGGGCCGGACTGATGGGCTGTGAAGATACGAAGACCAAAGACTCTCACCCGTGTCCGGATGGGACTCTCCTTGGCGTGGAAGGCAAGCTTGGCGATCAAATATGAAGATTCCCTTCTCTATAACCGACTTTATATAACCCTAGTCCCCTCCGGTGTCTATATAATCCAGAGGGCTTGGTCCGGATAGGAGGACAATAATAATCGTAGTCATACAGGCTAGACTTCTAGGGTTTTAGCCATTACGATCTCGTGGTAGATCAACTCTTGTAATACTCATATTCATCAAGATCACTCAAGCAGGAAGTAGGGTATTACCTCCATAGAGAGGGCCCAAACCTGGGTAAACATTGTGTCCCCCGTTTCCTGTTACCATCGACCTTAGACGCACAGTTCGGGACCCCCTACCCGAGATCCGCCGGTTTTGACACCGACATTGGTGCTTTCATTGAGAGTTCCACTGTGCCGTCCTCAAAGGGTTTGATGGCTCCTTCAATCATCAACAACGATGCTGTCCAAGGGGAAACCTTCCTCCCCGGACAGATCTTCGTGTTTGGCGGCTTTGCACTGTGGGCCAACTCGCTTGGCCATCTGGAGCAGATCGACAGCTACGCCCCCGGCCGTCAAGTCAGATTTGGGAGCTTGAACTACGTCGCGGATATCCGCAGAGACTTGATCTTTGACGGATTCGAGACCACGACAGCCGCTCCCCGTCGCCACGATGAACATGACTTAAATCTGTCATCGGGCCATGCCCAGGAAATTGCACCTATAACTGCTCTGGCCTTAGATCCAGAGCAGATCGAGCCATCCGAGGACGGGAAGCTCAACCCCACCACGAAAGCCATAGATTCCGCGGCGTTGGAGCCGCACACAGACCTAACCTCGGGTGATATCTGTGTCTCCGGAACCTCGGACTCGTTTCCGGCTATAAGTTCCAAACCATGTGTGTCCGCGTATGTCGAGCAGGATCGGTCATCGATCACCGAATTCAGCGCCGCGGACATCTTGCGGCACTCGCCTTTAGGCGACGTGCTAAATTCATTAAAAAATCTATCCCTAGCGGGGGACTCTCAGCCGAATTATATCCGGTTTGAACTGGAGGCTGATGATGGAGAGTTTCGTTTCCCACCCACCGCCCACTTCATAGCCACTTTCGAAGACCTAACCGACATGCTCGATTATGACTCCGAAGACATCGATGGTATGGACGACGATGCCGGAGAATAGGAGGCCCAAAACCCGCCATTCACCGGGCGGTGGACAGCCACTTCCTCATATGACGTATACATGGTGGATGCACCAAAAGATAATAGCGGCGATGACAAGGAAAACCCAGTGGAGGATGACCCCCCCTAAGACACAACCAAAGCACCGACGTCAGCGGCGCCTCTCTGAATCGCGCCATAGTAAAGACAGCAACACCGGCACAGGAGACGACAACACTCTGGACGGTGCCGAAGACATAGAAGACCCCGACGAACAAACTGCCGGGCAGGACAATCGGGAAGATGGGCAAGTCAGCCCTGATGAACAGGCCATAGAAGAAGACTCGGAGGACGGTAGTTACCATCCGCTCTCCTATAGATTGGGCCGTCTGCATTCCTAACGTTTCTGCAAGTTAAGGGGAATGGCTCTCCTCCTCCTCCTCCCACCTGCCCTCCACCAACCATGGATCTAGCCACTAATCTTCACCATGGAAGGCCTCCTAAACTGGGATTTAAATCCTGGCCTAGCTGTGGCAGATGAGGTACGTAGACGGTTTGGGGAAACGGTGCACTTCTCACCATCTCGCAAAACCAAGGAATTTTTCTTGGTGGTTTCATTTTCTTCAGCCTCGTTCCCTCTCTCTGAAGATTCGGTGGGTGTGGCTTTGCAATGTTGCATTGGTGGTCCCCCGAAAGGTTTTAAGGTTTCAAAGATTAGTGACAGATCATTTTGTTTCTCTGTGGCCGGCAATAAAGTGGGTCATTTCATTCATAGCCTCAAAGACCGTATTTGGCCAGACTTTATCTGTCACTTTCATCTTTTCAATGGCCGTTTCAATGGATATAAGCATTTTGATCATCTTTGGCATGCCGATGAGCACTTGGAACCCGTTGCTGCTCGCAGCCCCGTGGTCGTCCGATATAACAAACCGGTCTTTCAGGAAACTTCTCTTTGTTCTGATTCTGCCAAGGAGTTGAGCAAGTTTGCTATTGTTCCTTTAGCCTCCATGGATTTTCATGACAAGAACAGCAATGAGGCTTCATCTTCTTCCTCACTACCCACGTGCATGGTGCGGCCGACAGAGGATACGATCATCATGGACTCCATGCATGCGGTCATTCACTCTACCTCGGACAATTCAGAATATTCTGAGCATTCAATTGTGATTGGCAGTTTTCGGTTTTCCTGCATTATGGACTATCCACAATTACCACAAAGTTTCCTTACTTTTGCGCTAAGGTATGCCCCGCCTCACTCATCATGGCCCCCTACGCTATCCAAATCTCATATGGCCGATTTGTCGAGAGCCGGATACTCACAGAAGGAAGTCTCTGGTCTTGCCAAAAACTGGGGCCTGCTCTGTGCTAAATGTTTACAATGGGGTCATCACAAAAATCTTTGCCACGCGTGGATTATTTGCCTTTCGTGCTCTGCTCCGGGACACAAAAGCTTTAATTGTCCTACCAAAAAAAGGTATGTGGCCTCACACAATTCATTTATGGACTCCAATCTTCATAATCCGGTCACGTCTGACCAAGCGAGGCAACAGATGAACAAACCCCCATCAATCACTCCAACCTGCCCCCTCACTCGCCCAAGCAGCCGCCCAACATCAACCATTCGATGCAGCATCTGTGGTCACTATGGACACCTGGACACCTCTTGTTGGCGGCGTCGGTGGGCCCAAAGATGGCAGTGGCGACCAAAAACCCTCACCCCTGCCCCGGACTACTCGCATTCCACCTCCCAGCCCGCCCCGCTTCCCAATGAAACAGACCGCTCTGCTCTAGCTGCTCCACCACCATCCACCTCGCCCGCAGTGCTCACCAGCGTCTCCACCACCATGGCCAACTATCCGGTGAACCCCATCCCTTTCCTGCCACCCGGATGGTCGATCGAACCTGGTCCGGCGGACCGGAAGGTGCGAGCTGACATGGCCGTCAACCCCATCCCCCCGCTCAACAATAACTTTCTCGCCATTGCGAAAGTCAGCAGATTTGTGCCACTCCATCTCCGGGAGGGTCTCGGCGACACCATTGAAGGTCTCCTGCATGAATCGGCCCTGCATCCTACAGAGATCTCTGACCACCCCCTGGGTATCGGTATGTTTGCATTTGCCAACTCATTCATCAGAGATACCGCGGTCAACACTACTTTTCAGCTTGATGATGAGGATCTAGTAGTCTCTTTCGTTAGACATAATGCTGCTTTGAATATGCGCAATACCACCTATGGGCCTGAGGTTTGGTTGATGTATATTGGGTTCCCAGATGATTATTAGACAGATTTTTACATGCAGCGTTCCGTAGATGACTATGGTTGTCTTGTTTCCTGGAATAATCCGAATATTGACCGCCGTGTGGTACTAATCAAAGTTAAAGTAATCCATATGCGTCTGATTCCCAAGAGTATTGTGGTTCGTCAGTTAGGTGGTGATCGATCGTGCTGGACGGTTGTTGTTTTCATTCTTCGGGGAGCGGACTGGAATGCCCATGATCCTGAAGTTCCCACTGCCGATGAGGAACCACCGCCAGCCAATGGCATTCCGCACCCCATGTTTGGTGACGGCCTCACTGCTGAGCAGCTCTACCAGCAGCAGCTGCAAAATTGGCTGATACAGATGGTATTGGGAATGATGATGGACCTCATAATGCTGCTCATCAAGATGCCCCTCAACTAGCACAGTGGGATGCTTGGCCTCAACCTCCTGTGGCTCACATGCCCGCAGCCTTGGTTAATTTTCAGGCCTGGCTGGCGGCGCAAGGTTTACGAGTTGAAGATGGTATTCTGCCTGAGGATAATGTTTCTGACAGTCTCAACTCTGCCTGGGGCTCTAGCTCGACTGCAAGCAGTATTGGTCCTTCTCTAGAGGTTGCAGCTCCTGTCAGTACCTTGTTTGTGGTTCCTGTCACTCCTGAAGTTATTTCTGTGGATGTCGTTGTCTCTGCTGATAATATGCATATGAGTATTACTGTCTAAGGCACTGATCTTGCTACTGTCCTTACCAATGGGCTGATCCCTCGCAACATATTCACTGCATATCTATCTAGTTCTATCATGAGGGTGGTTGCTGCTTATGGCCCTTGGAGTTCATGTTATGGTTTGCCTCCGCTGCATCTGCAAGCTGCAGTTCCCGGGACTGGTTTTCAGGTTCAGACTGATGAGAATCTGCTCTCTGTTCGTTTCGCCCCCCGCATACTGAATACACCTCATCGGCCTTCTGCTGTTCAGATTACTGAAATCCTGCCTGAGGATGCTACAACAGCTGAAGCTTTAACTATTAATGCTGCAGAAGGATTCTGTGATGCTCTGCCTGATCTGCCCGTCCTGGACAACCTGCAGGAATCTCTGCTGATGAGGGTAGCCTTGCTATGCTGATGGAAGGGCCGGCTTTGGCGCCTACTGACAATTCAAATGTTGGGCCTCCCCAATGGTGGATGAACCTTCTGACTTGGGCCTGGCCCAGGTTCTGCCCACCACCCCAGGCCCGTCTCCTGCTCGCCCACGCCGGTCAAAATTTCAGGTGCCCCTGGTTACTACTGAAGTCCGCCGCAGTACCCGCTCCACTCGGTATGATGGTTTCAGAGTGCCACAGATTTCAGATGTCCGAGCTCCTCTCTCCAAAGTCAAGCCAAGACAGGTTCCTTCGGCTGCTTCCAGCTCCTCAACCGTTGCTGCTAATCAGGCTCCACCACCCACACCCCTTCACATCATGCAAGACATCGGCATCAACCGTTGCGCTGTCCCACCCAGTGAATTAACTGATGATGCTCTGCTGGCTCCTGTGGCTCCTGACGATCACTTCATGAATGCAGGGGAAGGTTCTTCCTCTTCGGAGTAGGTTGCAGGCCACCTTATGCCTCTTTTGCGTAATTGGAATGTTCTATGTTGGAACATTCATGGGTTAAATTCGGAGAAAAAACTCCTCGCTCTATCCAATGCTATTTCTGTTAGTGGCTGCGCTATCGTATGTCTGCAAGAACCTAAGAAACCTCTTATCGACCTGGCTTTTATAAAAACTTGTTGCCCTAAGAGATTTGATAAGTTTGCTTTTGTTCCTTCTCGTGGTGCCTCTGGGGGCCTCCTTACTATTTGGAATAGCTCTGTCTTTACTGGTGATGTGGCCACCTCTCATGACTTTGTTTTGGGTGTCAAATTTACTAGCACTCTCTCTGCGCAATCCTGGACCTTATATAACATTTATGGTCCTGGCACGGGCCCGGCTCGTGATGAATTTACCCAGTGGTTGTATGACATGGATATACAAACAAATGATGGTTGTCTATTCCTTGGAGATTTCAATTACATTAGAGGCCTTGAGAACCGCAACAAACCGGTAGGTGATCCTAATGACATGTGCACTTTCAATGACATTATCCGTAAGCACAATTTAATTGAACTACCGCTCAAGGGTCATCTATATACGTGGAGCAATATGCAACAAGATCCTTTACTTGAGCAACTCGACTAGTTTTTCACCGCACTCCACTGGACTCTTGCGTACCCCAATACGCTAGTTAAACCTCTCTGCAAACCTGTCTCAGATCATACTCCTTGTGTGGTAAGCATCGAAACAAAGATTCCTCGTGCCAAATTATTCAGATTTGAATCTTACTGGCTACTACACCCAAGCTTTATGGATGTGGTCAAAAAAGTTTGGGACCTGCCTATCAACTCTTCTAATGCGGCCACAATTCTGTGTCGAAAATTCAAACTGCTACGTCAAGAATTAAAGGTGTGGAGCAAGAATATCTCTAGATTATCGGTGGCAATTGAAAACACAAACAAAACCCTTACTGAGCTGGATGATCTTGAGAACCTACGAGCTCTCACTCTTCCCGAATGCAACTTCCGTAAGATCATCAAAAACCACCTCCTGAGATTGTTGGACTACCAAAAACAGTATTGGAAGAAGAGATGCACCATTCGTTGGGTTAAGTTCGGCGATGAGAACACTAAATTCTTCCAAACAGTTGCAACAGAATGTTACAGAAAAAACAATGTGGCTATTCTGCAAACTCCAGATGGTCTCATGGTGGAGGATCATACGGGTAAAGAAGCCCTTCTATTTCACGCATATACTGATAGACTTGGCACTTCTAACCCAACACAGATGTTGTTTGATCTCCCATCCCTCATCCGCCCGACTGAGAACCTCGACCACCTCACGGTTCCATTCACCAAGGAAGAAATAGACCTGGTAGTCAAAGAAATGCCTGCAGATCGAGCACCAGGACCAGATGGTTTTAGTGGAATGTTTCTCAAAGCTTGCTGGGAAATCATCAAAGAGGACTTCTATACCCTCTGCGCGCAATTCCATGCGGGAGATCTCGACCTACAAAGCATAAATGATGGCTTAATCACTCTTATCCCCAAGAATGGTTCTCCCACCACAGTCAATGATTACCATTCGATCACTCTGCTCAACTGCTGTCTTAAGTTAATCACAAAACTTCTGGCCAACCGCTTGCAAAAGGTCATCATGCGCATTATACACCGCAACCAATATGGCTTCATCAAGGGGCGCTCGATCCAAGACTGCTTAGCTTGGACATTCCAATATATCCATCAGTGCCAAGCATCCAAGCGGCAGATAATTCTCCTAAAGTTAGACTTTGCTAAAGCCTTCGACACGATCGAGCATGAAGTGATGATCAACATCATGAAACATATGGGGTTCAATGATAAATGGCTGTCATGGATAAGAACAATCTTTTCCTCTGGACGATCTTCTATACTTCTCAATGGGGTGCCGGGACGACAATTCCATTGCCGCCATGGTGTCCGACAGGGAGATCCTCTCTCCCTGCTCATTTTCGTCCTAGCTGCCGACCTGCTACAATCTGCAATCAATGATGCCTTTAGGAGAGGTCTAATTAACCTGCCCTTCCCGTCCAATGGCAATATGGACTACCATATCGTCCAATATGCCGATGACACGATCCTGCTCATGCATGCCTGCCCTAGAAAAGCTATGTTCATCCAGAACATTCTGACAGACTATGCTCAGTCCATTGGCCTGAAAATCAACTTCCACAAGTCTACACTCATCCCCATCAACTTGGATGCTGAACTGGCCAACGATATTGCTAGGATTTTTGGGTGTTCCATTGGCTCCATGCCCTTCACCTATCTCGGCCTGCCCCTCGGCACTTCCCGACCCACAATTCAAGATTTCATGCCACTTGTCAGCAAAGTTGAAAGGAACCTGTCCTCAACGCTTTCCCTTATGTCTTATGCTGGCAAACTGACATGGCTCAATACCTCAGTCACATCGTTGCTCATTTATGCAATGTGCACGTTAAAGTTCCCGCCAAAACTCATTGAAATGCTGGACAGAATCAGGAGAAGATGTCTTTGGATTAAGAAGACTGCCCAAGGGGAGAAATGTAACTCTCTTGTGGCATGGGACATGGTATGTAAACCCGAAAACAAAGGAGGGCTTGGCGTGCTCAACCTCAAGATCCAGAATGAAGCCCTACTCATGAAATTTCTTCACAAATTCTATAACAAGCTGGACATTCCTTGGGTGCAACTCACTTGGGACACGTACTATCACCAAAAAATCCCGCATGCAATGGACCCAGTCGGATCATTCTGGTGGCGTGATGTGCTCAAGCTGACTCCCTCTTTTCGTGGGATATCTCGCATCAACATTGTGTGTGGCACCACGGCCCTCCTATGGAAAGATCTCTGGGCCGACCAACTGCTCCAGGAGTCACACCCCCGGGCTTTCTCGCATGCAACCAATGAAGACGTCTCCGTCCGCGATTTCTTGGGGATCACGTTGCTGGGTGCGGCCTTCCACATGCCGCTCTCTCCCCAAGCGCTCGACGAGATACGGCACATCCAAATGATTGCATCATCATTTCAACCCACGGCTTCCTCGTCGGACGTCTGGCACTACGTTTGGGGTAAATCTATCTTCAAATCCACAGACTATTACCGCTTCTTCTTCAGGGATGTTCAATATCACCAAGTGTTTGGCTGGCTGTGGAAATCTAAGTGCACGATGAAGTTGAAGGTCTTTGCATGGCTCTGGCTATGGAAATCTAAGTGCACGATAGATGGACTGATGTCCTGGCAGCCGAAGAATACGACCTTAACCGCCCAGCCAAAAGTTACCCGAAGCGCAAATTGCTACCTCAGTTCGATGATGAGGCACCGGAGCCTGTACCATCATCGCGCAATGCAGCTGACCGACCACCACCCGGTCGGGATAAAGCGGCAACACCAGCCTGCCCCACCTCGCCGTAAAGGCAGAGATAAAGCAGCTCGGGGTTATACATATGACCTTCGGCAAGACCTGGACAGTAGGGCAGGACATACCAGATCGATCTACGGATTGCGAGGACATGCCTTGACACGTGACGACGGCTACCTATTCGGACGTGACAAACCTAGTCACGCCCGGGCCAAAAACCGCAGACAGACTCCATCCGAACTACGTCGCGACGTGGCCCGATACAGAGGCGCCACACACCCTCTTTGCTTCACTGACAAAGTAATGGATCATGAATTCCCAGAAGGGTTTAAACCCGTAAATATCGAATCATACGATGGAACAACTGATCCCGCGGTCTGGATCGAGGATTTTATTCTCCTCATCCATATGGCCCGCGGAGATGACCTTCACGCCATCAAATACCTCCCACTCAAAGTCAAAGGGCCAGCTCGGCACTGGTTAAACAGTCTGCCAGAAAATTCTATTGGCAGCTGGGAGGACTTGGAAGAAGCCTTCCTCGACAACTTCCAAGGCACATATGTTTGGCCACCGGATGCCGATGACGTAAGTCACATAGTTCAACAGCCTGGAGAGTCAGCCAGGAAATTCTTGACTAGGTTCCTAACTAAAAAGAACCAGATCGTCGACTGTCCGGATGCCGAAGCCCTAGCGGCCTTTAAACACAGCATCCATGACGAATGGCTCGCCCGCCACCTCGGCCAGGAAAAGCCAAAGTCCATGACAGGCCTCACGGCACTCATGACCCGCTTTTGCGCGGGTGAGGATAGTTGGCTGGCCCGTAGCGAAAACACATCAAGCGAAATGGGCACCTCCGAGGTCAAAAACAGCAACGGCAAGCTCCGACGCAACAGACACAAACGCCGAAGCAATGGTGATAACACCGATGACACGAAAGTCAACGCCGGATTCAGTGGCTCCAAGTCTGGTCAGCGGGAGAAGCCATACAAAAGAAACAACTCGGGGCAATCTAGCTTGGGCCGCATACTCGACCGTCCGTGCCAGATCCATGGCACCCCAGACAAACCAGCCAACCATACCAACAGAGATTGTTGGGTTTTCAAACAGGTCGGCAAGTTAAACGCCGAGAACAAGGAAAAGGGATTGCAAAGCAAGGACGACGACGAGGAACCCCGGCAACCGAACACGGGGGGACAGAAAAAGTTTCCCCCTTAGGTCAAAACGGTGAACATGGTATATGCTACACACATCCCCAAGAGGGAGCGCAAGCGCGCGCTCAGGGACGTCTATACGATAGAGCCAGTCGCCCCAAAATTCAACCCATGGTCGTCATGCCCGATCACCTTTGATCATCGGGATCATCCGACCAGTATCCGTCATGGCGGTTCAGCCGCACTGGTCCTCGACCCAATCATTGATGGATTCCACCTGACGCGAGTCCTCATGGACGGTGGCAGCAGCCTCAATCTGCTCTATCAGGATACAGTGCGCAAAATGGGCATTAACCCATCACGGATCAAGCCCACAAAGACTACCTTTAAAGGAGTCATACCAGGTGTAGAGGCCCGCTGTACGGGCTCAATCACACTCGAGGTTGTCTTCAGATCTCCGGATAATTTCTGAAGCGAAGAGTTAATCTTCGATATCGTCCCCTTTCGCAACGGCTATCACGCACTGTTGGGACGAACGACATTTGCTCGATTTAATATGGTGCCACATTATGCTTATCTCAAGCTCAAGATGCCCGGACCACGTGCGTCATAACAGTTAATGGAAATACGGAATGCTCCCTCCGTACCGAGGAGCACACAGCTGCCTTAGCAGCAGAAATACAGAGCGGCCTTCTCAAGCAGAACCTTAATTCAGTGGCCGAACCCCCGGACACTGTTAAGAGAGTCTGGACTATTCTGCAGCAGGACAGCTCGGCTCGTCGAGAGCTTGATTAGCAATTTGGCCTCTGTCCCAGTCCCAATCAAGTGGCGGCATTCGCACCGTGTGTACATAACTACGCACTCAAAATACCATGGGCATAGACGGAGTCATACCTACCTTGTGATCCACAATACGGCTCGACAGCTCCCAGACACATATACTTTCACTGTTCCCTTTTTCTCCTTTTCAGGTTTCTTTTCCACAGGCCTCCTCTGACGGCCTGACCAGCGGTCCTTTCGAAGGATCAATACACCAAGATGGCAAGAAGCACAGACGTATAGGGGAATTTCGAGGTGGTTTCTTTAACGATCACTCTACCTGTTTTCAGAACCCACACGCAGCTCTCCCTTGGTTGTGGCATGTTAAATAGCCTGTTGCTTATCGCACTATTTGTATCAATGCGCCTTGACGTATTAATCAAATCATAATGGAAACAGTTTGCGGCCCAAATTTTAGGGCCCTAGCTTATTACCTTTGCTCCTTTTCTGTTCTCCTTTTTTTTGTTGATAAACTTATCAGGTAGCACCCGTACACTTTGGTATGCTTCACATTTGCCAGGGGCTTCATAGCGCCCCGCACTACGGCAACAAAGTCCGAACACTTTTTACAGTATAGTTCGGCACCCCGAATTTAGCACTATATGCATTAGCTCCGAATCATGTCTTTGGTCAATAGTTGGGTTGCCCGGCTCCTGTGCTTGCTACCTTACGTTCCGCTATATCGGCTAAGGTAGTAAAGGGAGAACTACTGCGATTGTGCCCTGGTTTACCCGAAGGAGCACCTCAGTAGAGAAAGCCGAAAACTGACTGTCATGATGCGGCGAGAGCCGGTCAGCTCTTCGGAGATTTCAAATCGTCAGAGATTTTTCCGCATTATGCGAGGGATCGGTACTTACCCGATCAGGTGCTTATAGCATCCTAGTTCGGATACTAAGGGCTACGCCTAATTTTTTTTATTGTCAAACTCCTATGGCTAAGTGAGGGTGTTCAAGCCACATAGTCTGATTGCCTGGTCTGTTGCGCTAAACACCTCCTTCATGGAACAAACAATTGGATCAAGAGTGTTTAGATTCCATCCCGAACACCCCCATACCACCTACGTGGGGGAAGAAGCCGACAACTGGCCAACTCTTAGATTTCATACAACACGGCCGCACAGGAGGTAAATTTTTTAAATATAACAAAAATTATATTACATAACAACTTTGTTTCATCATACAAGGCAGAGACGACATGAATGTATTCATTCAAAGATAATGTCTTTCGCACATTGCGTCGCCACAATACGAGACCCCTCCAGGACGTCTTCAAAATATCGCTCAGGCGTGCGGTACTCCTTGCCCTCAGGAGGCCCCTCGGTCACAAGCTTCACGGCGTCCATCTTCGCCCACCATACCTTGTCGCGGGCAAAGGCCATGCGCGCGCCCTCGATGCAGACCGACCGCTCGACGACGTCCAGCCGAGGACAGGCATTCACCAGCCGCTTCACGAGGCCGAAGTAGCTGCTGGGTATAGCTTCGGCAGGCCACAGCCGGATTATCAAATCCTTCATGGCCAGTTCGACCACCCTGTGCAGCTCGACCAGCTGTTTTAGCTGATCGCTAAAGGGCGTCGGATGTTCTGGCGCAAGATATTGCGACCAGAACAGCTTCTCTGTGGAGCTCCCTTCTTCGGCTCAAAAGAACTCCGCAGTGTCGGACACACTGCACGGCAGATCAGCAAACGCCCCTGGAGAACTCCGAATCCGGGTTAGTAAGAAATACTTCTTCTTCACATACTTGCTTTGCATACTAAACGCCTTACCCGCCGCGATCTTCTTGGCCTCCTGGATCTCCTGGAGGGCGCCCTAGGCCTCAACCCGGGCTTCTTCCGCGCTTTAGCGAGCCTTGGCGAGTTCGGTCTCTCGAGCCGAAACATCGCACCCCAAGGCCTCACATTTTTTCACAGTGTCCTAGAGCTCTTGCTGGACCTCGTTAAGCCTGGCCTTGAGCTTCTTACGGGAGGCTTGCTCTTTGGCAGCCTCCTCTTCGGCTTCGGCCAGGGACTTTTTAAGGGCCTCGACCTCAGTCGTCTCTCCTGCATAGATCAGGGCACTCCGGTCAAAAGACATCATTGATTCTTACCGAATATACAGCAAGTTATTACATACCTTGCTTTTCTTCTAGCTGCTTCCTCACTTGGCCGAGCTCCTCCTTGGCCCGCTCTAGTCTCTGCTTTAGTCCGGAGAATTCGGCAGTGTGTGAGGTCGCGGCCAGCAACGACGCCTACTTATTCATATCAGACACATTTAGTTAGTTCCCTGTGAAATTTCATTGATCCTCTGTCCGGCTTTTCTTTCCGAACACCGGACAGTGTCTCAGGGGCTACTGTCTATATTGGGACTTTTCCTATGCGTCGCTTACCTCAAAACATGTCAGCAAGCTGTTGCAGGCTTCGGTTAGTCCGCTCTTGACGGACTGAACCCTTTCAATCACCGTACCCATAAGGATACGGTGTTCATCCACAATGGAAGCGCCTCGTAGCGCTTCCAGCAGATTATCCGGTGCCTCTGGTTGGACAGAGGTCACCGACGGGATAGGCACACCTCCTTCTCTCGAAGGAGGCTGCTCACCGGATTCCGGAGCCGCATAGGTCTCTGGAACCGTATCCGGATGGGGGCCGAACGGAACACGGCCCCCATCACCGGTCTCCATGTGGGTCTGCTCCCCCATATGTTTGGTGACTGGGGTTTCTCCATCCAGCGCCTCCCGGACAGTCTCATGGGCTTCCCCCTGGCCAAGGAAGGTCCTTCGGGACAGCACCTCGTCTTCACCCTTGGCCTTGGGAGAGTAAGCGGCCGGCGGTGACTCGCTGGCCATCGCCTTTGAATCCAGCGAACCTCCGGATGAGGTTCGCGGGGAGCTGTCGTGGGCTGAACTGTAATGGCATAATTAACCATGTTAATACAATGAAGAGGAGGGGCCGGATATATGGACATATACGAGTTTTAGTACTTAAGATGCGGCTAGGGGCTTGCTTCGGGAGGGTCACTCGGGGCTGCTGTCGACGTCCCACGCGAAGTTATCCGCGAGGGGGCCCTTCCCCTCTTGGGCGCCTCCGCCTCCAGATTTATGGAGGTCGCCCTCTTCTTCCTCCCCCCATCGGGGGGAGAGTTGCTTTCTTCCTCCTCCTCCTCCTCGTCCTCGGCGGCAGAGGAGTGAGTCTTATCTTCGGACGTCACGTCCGAAGCGCCCTTGCGGCGAGGGCCACCATTGGCCCCCTTGGCCTTCTTATCCGGTGCCTTGTAGGGCGCCAGAACCAGCATCTTCGCCAGGAGCGGGATGACTGGTTCTTCTAGCAGCGGAGCCGAACATTGAATCCGCTCCGCTTTCTCAGTCCATACCTGAAAGGATAAATTAGTAAAGTTTACTTACCCTCCTTGGGCAAGCAAGTAGAGGGTACGCCTTGAAGTGTGAAGGACTTACCACATTGGCGGGATGGGCAAGATCGTGCCCACGGTCCGAGTCTATGGCCAGCGGCTTCTCGTCGCCCTTGAAGAGCAGCTTCTAGGCATCTTCGTGAGTGGTTCCGAAGAGCCTCTCCAAGGTCTGGTGTTTCTCCGGATCGAATTCCCATAAAGGGGATGTTCGGCTTTGCCAGGGGAGGATCCGGAGAACTAGCATCGCCTGGATCACGTCGACGAGCAGCTTGATGTTTCTGCCCACAATGCTTTGGATGCGCGTTTGCAGCGCCATCAGCTCATCCAACGAAGACCAATTTGGGCCCTTCTCCATCCAGCAGGTCAGCTACATTGGAGCTCCGGACTTGAATTCGGAAGCCGCGGCCCAGGTGGCGCCGCGGGGCTCTGTGATGTAGAACCACAGCTTCTGCCATTCCTTGACAGTCTCCACAAACGTGCCTTTGGGCCATGTGACGTTGGGCATCTTGCTCACCATGGCCCCTCCGCACTCCGCGTGTTGGCTGTCCACCACCTTCGGCTTCACGTTGAAGATCTTGAGCCACAGTTCGAAGCGGGGCTGGATGCGGAGGAAAGCCTCACACACGACAATGAATGCCGAGATGTTGAGGAAAGAGTTTGGGGCTAGATCATGGAAATCTAGCCCGTAGTAGAACATCAGTCCGTGGACGAAAGGGTGGAGTGGAAACCCTAACCCGCGGACGAAATGAGGGAGGAATACCACCCTCTCGTTGGGCTTCGGCGTAGGGACAACTTGCCCCTTGGCCGGAAGCCGGTGGGTGATCTCTTTTGCCAGATACCCGGCCTCCCGAAGCTCGGCGACGTCCTTCTCCTTAACGGAGGAGGCCATCCACTTGCCTTGCCCTCCAGATCCGGACATGGTTGAGTGCTTGCTCGAGGTGGAAGAGACGAGAACTTGGGCGCCAGAGCTCAAGAATGGAAGGGCAGAGGAAGAGAGAAGGCGTGGGTGAAGAAAGGGAGTCCTTATCCCCTTATAAAGGCAATGAGTATTGAACGCCTCCCCACTCGCCTTAAAACTCGCCTATTCCCAAGGGCTGTGCAAACGGCACGGTTGGATTACCCACGACCGTATTGATGAGAATCCCGCAATAAGGGGACACGATCTCTGCTTTGACAAGACGTGCCAATGGAAACCGCATCTCGAAACACGAAACGATAGACGTAAACGGTTCGAAATAAAGACCAGGCAGATGTGATGTCATCTTGCGAAAAGTTGTCAGCGGATGGGACTCATGAAATATTATACTCTCTACGGCTGTGTGTGTGGTACTTGTGTTGCAGATCCGGACACGTTCGTTGTGTCCGAAGACTATCTTGGAGTATTCGGAAAGGGGAACCCGCCTTGCAATGCCGAAGACAATCTGCGCGCCGCACACCTCGTCATTGAAGCCTGGTTTAGGGGCTACTGAGGGAGTCCTGGACTAAGGGGTCCTCGGGCGTCTGGCCTGTTGGACATGGGCCGGACTGATGGGCTGTGAAGATACGAAGACCGAAGACTCTCACCCGTGTTCGGATGGGACTCTCCTTGGCGTGGAAAGCAAGCTTGGCGATCAAATATGAAGATTCCCTTCTCTGTAACCGACTTTGTATAACCCTAGTCCCCTCCGATGTCTATATAAACCGGAGGGCTTGGTCCGGATAGGAGGACAATAATAATCGTAGTCATATAGGCTAGACTTCTAGGGTTTTAGCCATTACGATCTCGTGGTAGATCAAATCTTGTAATGCTCATATTCATCAAGATCAATCAAGCAGGAAGTAGGGTATTACCTCCATAGAGAGGGCCCGAACCTGGGTAAACATTGTGTCCCCCATCTCCTGTTACCATCGACCTTAGACGCACAGTTCGGGACCCCCTACCCGAGATCCTCCGGTTTTGACACCGACAATCACCCTTGAGGTGAATACGTTGGGAGGCGAAACTATAAGCCCCTATCTTTCTATGTGTCTGGTTGAAACGTTTTGCTCATGTGTACGCGGTGAGTGTTAGCAATCATAGAAGACTATATGATGGTTGAGTATGTGGACTTGCCTAAAGGCTCCGATACGTGACCCTTCCTGAAAAGATGATGAATTGTAGTTGCAAAGTTTACTGAGAACATAGTTTGTTGGTTTTTAATAGAGTTTTTGCTTTATACTTCAATAGTGTGATGAATTGTCACTTATTCATGAGAAGTCTATGATAAGAGCTTTATCATAAGAGTCTTATGTTTAAGTTTGTTGCTATAATAATACTGAACATGATGCTTCTATGTCCGTATTTTGTTTTTATCGACACCTCTCTCTCTCTCTCTAAGCATGTGGACATGTTTTTCGATTTCGGTTTTCGCTTGAGGACAAGCGAGGTCAAAGCTTGGGGGAGTTGATACATCCATTTTGCATCATGTTTTCTTACTATTATTTATGATGTTTTTATCCATAATAATGCTTTTTGGAGTAATTCTAATGCCTTTTCTCTCATAATATGCAAGGTATACACAAGGAGGGAGAATTCCGGCAGCTGGAATCTGGACCTGGAAAAGCTACGTCAGGCTACCTATTATGCACAACTCCAAACAAGCTAAAACTTCACAGAGATTTTTTATGGAATATTTGAGGAATATTGGAGCAAATAACTACCAGAGGGGGCCCACCAGGTGGGCACAACCCACCTGGGCGCGCCAGGGAGCCCAGGTGCGCCCTGGTGGGTTGTGCTCACCCAGGCCCACCTCCGGTGCCCATCTTCTGGTATATAGGTCATTTTGACCTAGAAAAAATAGGGGGAGGACTTTCGGGACGGAGCGCTGCGTATCGAGGTGGAACTTGGGCAGGAGCACTTTTGCCCTCCGGCGGAGTGATTCCGCCGGGGGGACTTCCCTCCCGGAGGGGGAAATCATCGTCATCATCATCACCAACAACTCTCCCATCTTGGGGAGGGCAATCTCCATCAACATCTTCAATAGCACCATCTCATCACAAACCCTAGCTCATCTCTTGTGTTCAATCTTGTTACCGGAACTATAGATTGGTGCTTGTGGGTGACTAGTAGTGTTGATTACATCTTGTAGTTGATTACTATATGGTTTATTTGGTGGAAGATTATATGTTCGGATCCAATATGCTATTTAATACCCCTCTAATCTTGACCATGATTATCATTTGTGAGTAGTTACTTTTGTTCTTGAGGTCACGGGAGAAATCATGTTTCAAGTAATCATGTGAACTTGATATGTGTTCGATATTTTGATAGTATGTATGTTGTGATTCCCTTAGTGGTGTCATGTGAACGTCGACTACATGACACTTCACCATATTTGGGCCTAAGGGAATGCATTGTGGAGTAGCTATTAGATGATGGGTTGCGAGAGTGACAGAAGCTCAAACCCTAGTTTATGCGCTATTCCGTAAGGGATCGATTGGATCCAAAAGTTTAATGCTATGGTTAGAATTTATTCTTAATACTTTTCTCGGGAGGGTTAATCATAAGTAGGAGGTTTGTTCAAGTAATAACAACACCTAATCACCGGTCCACCCACGTATCAAATTATCAAAGTACCGAACACGAATTAAACCAACATGGTGAAAGTAACTAGATGAAAATCCCGTGTACCCTCAAGAACACTTTGCTTATCATAAGATACCGTTTTGGCCTGTCCTTTGCCTCAAAAGGATTGGGCTACCTTGCTTCAATTTTGTTACTAATATAGTTACTTGCTCGTTACAAATTACCTTGCTATCAAACTACTCTACTACTTATAATTTCAGCACTTGCAGACATTACCTTGCTGAAAACCACTTGTCATTTCCTTCTGCTCCTCGTTGGGTTCGACACTCTTACTTATCGAAAAGAGCTACAATTGATCCCCTATACTTTTGGGTCATCATTCACCTTCAGCTTCTTGCTGGGCTTGGCCATAGCGCTGAAAATAAAGCATAAGATAGAGTTAATATGACAATTGAGTACATGATTGAAAGCGAATAGGCTTAAGTGTTTCTTACCTAGGCACAGTCTTGAAAAGAGGGACCTGGGTCCCAGTTGAGTCACCAGAAGAACAATGAGAGGTTCACTGATAGTTTGAATCAGAAGGGTTAAGAGGCTGTCGAAAGAGAACCGCCTTGGGAAGAATTAAGTCAGAAATTTGTGAAACCTCTGCACGGCACTTGCGAGGAGCCGGCGTGTTGGGTAAGCCGGAAGACATAATCCCACCGCCGCTATTCCGGGTTGTGCGGCGGGCTTCATGCTGCTGCTTCTTCAAAATAAAGTTGGGATCCAAGTAAGCTAAAGGGTGAGAAAACCTTACTTTCCGGCTCGCATGACGAACTTTCTGTCTTGGCAGAGGTTCTGCGTCGGAGGAAAGGATAGTTACCTCTTCACCATCTGCATGGCTGCCTTCCGCGTCATCCTGATAGTGATGGTTGTCAATAAGATGTACAAAAAATGAGCCAAGGGAGTCAAGTTCTACCTCTGAATCATCATCATCCAAGTTAATTAACTCGGAGGGGGTGGTCTTCTTCTTGGCAGGCTTTTTCTGAGCCTTGTTCTTCATCCGAGTCTTCTTGGCCGGCTTATCCTACAGTTTCCTATTCCAAAAAGGAGAATCGCCCTGCAGAAATCAAATGAGTATAAGAGGATAGTTTAAATGAAGAAATGATTAAACCAGAAATTGTTTAAAGCTTACCGCTGGCGGCTTGTTGAGAGTACAGAAGGGATTCAGTCCAGTTTTGCTGCAATCTTCCAAAGTCTCACTCAGCAGAGACTTGGTCATATCATTGATGTCATCATCGGTCAGTTGTATCTGGCAGTGGCGTTGCAGATCTTTTAGGGATAATTGTATTCATGCCACTAGTTGTGTCCCACACGGCTGGTTTGCCCCTAGTTTTTGAAAATCCTCGGTTTTGACCAAGTCCGTTTGCTCCTCTTGTGTTTTTACCATTCCGTCATGTTTCCGTCCAGTTAGTGCCGTTTGACCGTGTGTTGACCGTCTTTGGATTTTTCTCTGGACCATTTTGCCCCTGCTTCCTCACTCTCTCATGAGACACTACCATGTGGGGCCCATCACTGTGAAAACCATTCCAGATCTTATCTGCCTTCTCTCCCGCTAGTCAGAACCTAGCCCGAGATCCCCTTCCTCATCTCTCAAATCTTATCCTTTACCGCGTGTTTGGTTAGGGGGAATTCGAGATGGGGAATGGGAGTTGAGGGGTGAGGAGATTAAAAGTCCACTGTTTGATTAGAGGGAATGGGAGTTTAAGTAGGAAGGGGAATGGGAGTTGAGGAAGCCAATTCCCATCTATTTCTTCCCAGGGGGTACCCTGTTAATTCGTGAGAAGAGTTTTATCCCACGCTAATTCCCATCATATACCAAACAAGGGAATGGGAGTAAAAATCTACTTCCCATGACTAATCCCTTCATAAACACTCCTGTGCAAACTCTCATTCCCCTGCCTAAGTGTTTACCAAACAGGCTGTTAGTCCTCCACCGCCATGGTTCGGCGCAAGGCCACATCGCCACCAACACTGTCGACGTTCCCGTCGATGGCCACGCAGGTGCCCACATGTGTGGCAATCCAGCTGAACCCGTCCGTGGCCATCCTCGCCGCTGGAGCCCCGGCCTCGACTCGATCTGGATCGGAAGACTCCGCTGCCGCCGCCGTTTGACTTCGCCGGAGCAGCACCAGACCACCCTCTCCTCTTCCCCGTTGCTTTTCTCCTCCTTCCCTTTTACTTCTCCTCTCTAATCCCTTTCCCTCTCTTCGTTCATGTGTCTACAGATCGAGCCATGGCCGCCCAACGCCATGAAACCAACCTCGTGCCCGTGGATCTCATCTTGCCGTGAAACTCGTCGTCGGTGAGACCAGCAGGTCATCCCGCCAATGCCCTGTATTCCTTCTCACCCCTTTCTCTCTCTCTTCTTTTCCCCTCGCCTCACATCTCTCTCTATCTCCCCGTAGGAGAACACCACGGCCATGGCGCCATGAGCCCCAGATCAAGCTCTGTTCCGCCGCGGGACCTGCATGCCTCGCTGCCCCATCTCCATTTTCCCGCGGATCCGGCGAGATCCGCCATGGAATCGTCACCAATGGCGCCGGCGAGCTCATTCTCCGTCTCTCTTCTGACGAGGAGGATTTAGTCAGCTCCGGCTACGAATCCGTTGGCTCCGACGAGCTCATCCTCGTACTACAGAGGCAGCATCTAATCGTTGACCCATTATATATTTTTAACACTTGACCCAATGTAATTAGCTAGTATATTTAATTAGTTTGTGGTGTGTTAATTATTGCATTGAAAAGTTATGCAGAATTGACAGATATTTTGTATGTTGTGGGTCCCACATGATAGTGGGAAGAGAGGGGTGGTTTTCTTGGTGATGGACCCCACTTGGCAGTGTCTCACAATAGATCGAGGAAGCAAGGGCAAAATGGTCCAGCGAACAGTCCATGGATGGTCAACACACGGTCAAACGACACTAACTAGACGGAAACGTGACGGAAGGGTAAAAACACAAGAGGAGCAAACGGACTTGGTCAAAACCGAGGATTTTCGAAAACTAGGGGCAAACCAGTCGAGTGGGACACAACTAAGGGCACAAAACCGATTATCCCGATCTTTTAAGTCGCCGGTGTACTCGCACATGAAACCGGGACGACAGCT
This sequence comes from Triticum aestivum, assembly GCF_018294505.1. NCBI lineage: Eukaryota > Viridiplantae > Streptophyta > Magnoliopsida > Poales > Poaceae > Triticum > Triticum aestivum. The sequence continues at coordinate 37,486,787 of NC_057811.1, read as the reverse complement.
TAAGGGAAAAACTCTCCAGGCGACCCAGCATCGAACCAGATCGATTCCGATTAAACCATTGGCCATTAAGGCCCTAATCTTCGAAAAGACGGGCATATATTTGGCCCGTTCTGTTGTGCTGATCCGGTCAGGGAGGGGGTGCATGTTGCTAAGCCGGCTCTCACGATAACACGACAGAGGATTTCCCCCTTCTGGAGAGGTGTCTTGACAGTAAAACCAAGTTTGGTTCCAGTCCTTGGGGTGACTGGATAGTTTGGCGGCTGGGAAGGTGGTGTCTTTCTGCCTCTGAATTGAAATGCCGCCTAATTCTAGGCTGGGCCCGTCCGTAAATTCAATCTGGCGGTTTAAGTAGTAGAACTCTCTGAATAGTTCTACAGTGGGTTCCTGCTGAAGGTATACTCCGCAAAACACTTGAAAATTGCAGAATTTGTGACAGAATTGGGTCCGATGTCTTGAGGATGGAGTTGGAAGAAGTGCAGTACGTCGCGGAAATTTTTTGAACCGGGTGAAGTGAGCCCCCAGAGCATGTGATCAGTGAAGACGACAACTTCGCCCTCCTTAGGTTCGGGGATGGTTTCTGCTCCTAGGGCTCTCCAATGAATGACATTCTTCGCGGCTAAAACGCCTACTTGAACATGTTCATCCAACGTTTGCTCGGTAACCTGGGAAGCGACCCAGTTGCAAGAGGTGATGGTCTTGGTCATTTTTGAGGAAGAAGGTCTAAAAAGAAAACATTGCCGGTTTAAGATTATGCTGGTAAGCCGGCCATTGATTCATAAGTAAGTGATATAAAAAGCCAACGTGTTAAGCCGGAAGATAACACTAAGTTATGCAAATATATATATTGGTGTCTTAAAAGGGGACTAATGATACATGGCGGGTTACAGTTTGTCAGTTAAGCCGCCCAAACAGTTGCCATATTTCAGATCTATAAGTGAGGATTTTCTAAGTGATGGACAAACATATTCTACAGATTGGTGCTATAATTTTGGATCTACATCAGTTTGGAAATAAAATAAATTCTAGACCTAAAGTGAAGGCAGTGGAAGAACTCATGTGTTCGGACGGATCTTATGCAGAAAAAATATCTACTGTGATTGGAAAAAGGATGCTAAAACTTGTACCGTGCATCTTCAGTATCATGGGCAGATTCAACTACACGATCTAGAGAAGAACAGAGAGGAACTCCGATGAACTGGGGCAAACCCTAATGCAGATCTGTTAGGTAGAAGGAGGAGTACTTACTGAGGCTGCTGAATAGTGGAAGTGCGCCACAGTACTCTGGTCCGAACAGATCGATGCAGTGGCCGGAGTTGAGGACGCTGGACGGAGACGGCGGCGGCAGAGCTCGGGCTTGCTAGGGCGTCGCGAGGAGGAAGACGAAGACGTAGAGGCAGGGGGTAAAAAATGAAAAGAAGGACCCCCCGTCCCTATTTATAAGGCAGTGGATAGATGGCATGCGCGGGAATCGAGGAGGCCAAAAAATGATTATGTGGCTGCATGTGCACCTCGATTTTTGGGAGGTCCATTAAAATTAAAAATATGCTGAGATGTTCTGGACTTCATGCGAAGTTAATGCGAGATGACGTCATGGTGGGTTAACACAATTCTGTGAGCTGACGTCATGGCGGGTTATAGCAAGATCATAAAAGTTGACGATGGAAGATTTTCCTAAGTCAAGCACTGAAGATTGATGTGAACAAAGTTCAAATCAACCTGGGGCCTAATGTTGGGGATATAACTACTGGGTATGACCCGCCCAGGAGGGGCCAGGTCATGCCACTGGTGGCTTAAGATGAGAAGGCCCAAGAGGATGATGAAGATGTCGGTCCATAGAGCAAGCTTATTGAAGGCCCAAGACCCGGGGGCGACTTGAGGCCCATGGGTATGAACCGCCATATGTTTAACTTGTATTGTAAGGCAAGCTTAGTTGGTCACCGAGCCGAACACGTTGTGTATGAGCCGGCCGGGACTCTGTAAGCCGCCGGGCATCAACCTGTGTATATAAAGGGGTGACCCGGCGGCGGGTTAACTCAAGTAACAATCAATCGAGAGCTAGGTCAAACGTATTCGCTCCCTGGTAATCGGAACCCAAGCAATACAACCTAAAGTAGGAGTAGGCTTTTACCTCGTTGAGAGGGGCCGAACCTGGGTAAACCCTCTGTGCCCTTTGTCCCGTTTTAACCCCTTCAAGCTAACCTAGTTGCGATGGCTCCACACCTAAGTCCTTTCGCTAGGGCATCTGCCGTGTCAAGTCCATGATAATAACTATGTGTTGTTCTATCAATCGCCCAACAGCAATTTGTCTATCCACCGTTGCTATGCTCGTGACAGAGATGCCTCTAGTGAAACCATGCCCCAGGGTCTATCTTCCTTATTTATTAAAACCAAAAAATTCCTCATTCTTTTTATTTTATTTTATCCATCTACCACTATTAGATTTAATCCTTGCAATTGGCGAGAACAAGGGGATTGAAAAACCTCTTGCCTTCGTTGGGTGCAAGCATTTGCTTTGTGTGTGTAGGTACCTCTTACCTTGTTTGTGTGGTGTCTCATACTGGTTCGATGAACCTTAGTTCTTAACCGAGGAAAATACTACCTGCTACTGTAATACATCACACTCCTCTTCAGAGAAATCCCAACGCCTATCACAAGTAGCAACGTGCCATGCCACAGCCGCTTTGATGGAAAGATCAATCTGCTGCTGCATGATTCCGCCACTGCCGCTTGCATGCGATCTGCTCGATTCCGATTGTGTTCAGTGGACTGATCACGATAATCTTACCGTCAGTCATTTCTCTGATTTCCTTCCCAACACGACAATGTATGAACCTTTGCGTTGTCCCAATTGTCAACCTCTGAATGTACCGATATCTGGAGCGGATTGCACACAACTTTGATCTTCTTCGGTCCTCCTCTAGATCATCCACCGCAACCTCAAATCGAACCTTCCTCATGATACCACTAGTTAGAATAATCCGAGGCGCTAGTCGATCTACCGAGGATCAAGCAATCACACGAGCACGAGACCGAGATTTATTAACGAGGTTCACTGATATGACTACATCCCCGGGGCTTGACTACGAGCGCTGCTCCCCATGACACTGTCACAATACTGCAACCAGGCTGCCTGTGCACCGACACATGCCGCCGACCCCCGTGTGTTTTTGCTATTATGTTGGCATAGGTTACGTCGTGTGTCTACCCGTCATTACATAAGAGTCCTAGGATATAGGTGTCCTAATAGGAGTATAGCACACGACTCCTACTCTATCTACACACAATTTGAAACCAAGTCCAACTGTAACCTACCTTCGTACAAATATACTCGATACAACTCTAAGAAAAACTACTCCGGCCCTATTTTTTGCAAAATCATCACGTATTGCATAATTCATTTGCAAAAAACACCGATCGACTGATTTACCCTGTTTGATCACTTTTCCAACAGGTAGGTCCTACTAGTTAGGAGGTAACTTGGCAAAAAAACATCACATGGACATGTTGACTATTTCTTCTTCCTTCTCCTCTCTTCCCTCTCTTACACATTGTATCAAATATGTTGTCTACACTTGGATGGGGCAGCTCCTTGCTGGCGTCCATGGCCACCCCATGCTCCTCATCCTCCCCGATCAAGCTGACACGTCGAGCTGCACAATGCCATGCCCTGACGATGCCTAAAGCATGATGAGTCACGTCAGAGTTGTGCTCCGCCATGGCCGTCATTGAGGTCGCACACGCCCGAGCTACACCCCACCATGGTCGTTGTCATGCCCTCCCGCGGCGCCCATGTGATAGATCTCAAACGTATCTATACTTTTCTATTGTTTCATGCTATTTTAATATCATTTTTAAATAATTTTTATAGTAATTTATATTATTTCTCCTGACCAACTTATTAATGCACTGCCCAGAGTCAGTTATTGTTTTCTATGTGTTTTTGGTTTTGCAGAAAACCCATATCTACGGAGGTCAAACAACCCTGAGGATTTAATACTATTTTTTTGAGACTCGAAGATTCCATAAAGTGAAAGTGATGGGACCTGCAGGGGAGCCAGCCAGGGACCCCACACAGCCAGTGGTGACCCGCGCTGGGTGGCCTCGTGGGCCCCCTGGCACCACGTCCATTCTTCCGTCTATAAATTCCATATTTTGCGAAACCGTCCGCACCAATTTTCTCTAAATTTTCCGCTGCCGCAAATTTCTGTTTTGAGGAGATGCAATATGTGGAGGCCTATTTTGGTACCCTCACGAAGGAGGGATCCACCATCGGAGGCTTCTTTATCAACATTACTGCCTCCATGACCATGTGTGAATAGTTCCTTTAGGACCTTAGGGTCCATAGCAGTAGCCAGATGTCATCCTCTCTCCCTTGTGATTCAGTACAAAGTTCCCGTGAGCTGTCTCACATGATCAGGGTCCGTATGATGTAATCGATGGTGTGTTTGTTGGGATATGATGAACTGTCACTTTATGATCAGATTTCACTGAAATTAATTGAATCTTTTGAAGTCTATTTGTTTTATTTGAATAGTTTTGTATGCTCTATGATCTATTTGTCTTCTTTGGCCAAGTTTGATGGGTAGTTCTTCAGAGGGAGCTGTGCATTGTACTGGATTAATTTTGCAGTGATTGATCTTAGTGACAGAAAGGGAACGAACCCGTATTGTATTGTTGTCACTAAGGATAGAATGATGATTTCTTTATCATACTTGGATGATAGTTTATTGTCTATATTACTTCATCATGCTTATTTCAATGCTCTATTTGCTATGAACTTAACACTTTGAGATGCATGCTGCATAATGGTCTTGGGGTGCAGTATTAGTTGTAGATGCAGTTCGATAACAGTCTACATATCACAAATGTAATGCCTATACGAGATTATACCATGGATGATCATAATCATACATATAAATATTACAATTTAATCGATGCCTAACTGTAGTTTATTCACCACAACACAGTTGAATGCTTGGAAAGATGACACTAGTGAACCTATGTTCTTGGGGGTCTATATTCCTATACTAAGAACTTTACCAAAAATATTATTTCTTTGCTGTACCATTTTATTTATTTTATATATCTACCAATTCCTACCATACATGCAATTTAATTTTGTAACTAGCAAGACAAGAAGCTGGACAACCTTCTGGACGTGTTGGGACAAGTTTGTTTTGTGTTTTGTGTGCAGGTACAAGTGACTTTGTTTGCTGGAAGAACTCCTTCTAGTTTGACAAACCTTGTTTCTCTATTGAGAGAAATACTTATTGCTAGGTTACTTCACCCTTATAGTTGGGGGTTAGCCAACCACTCTTACGGCAGAGCAAACACCATGCTGCTGCAGTCCTGAGCTAGAGTGTTCTCCAACTGCCTTTTCATGAGCCCATGCTCTGGTTGTTGTCGTTGGTGCCCGGACAACACCCCCATGCCTCTCCCGACCTTGCGTCCATGCCCCTCACGCCCTGCAAACGCTCGCACCGCATCACTCGTGCTTGTAGATCAGTTCGGTGGTGCTCTGGACGCCCCTGGATCTCGCCGTAGTGGTGCTCCGGCCTCCCTGAACACCGTGGCCTACACATGCCTGTGCCCTAGCAAGTGGACGCGAGCACAAGAGGATGCATGACATACGCCGCGGCCTAGAGGCTCAGGTTGCTCTGTGAAGTGTCGCCAACTCCAGCTTGGCCTCCTCGGGGCTGATCTTGGTGGCGGTTGGCCCTCTAGTAGGGCGGGGCAATGGACAAGCGAGGGAGGAGAAAGAGGGATAGGAAGAGTAGACTGGTCGACGTGCACATGTGGCATTTTTTTACCAAGTCAACTCCTGACATGCGGGACCCACATGTCAAAAAAGTGGTCAAACGAGGCAAATCCCCCGACCAGTGTTTGGTGCAAAAAAATTACACAATAGGCGGTGAATTTTGAAAAAATATATATAGGGACCAAGTAGTTTTATGCAAATCTAACCGCAAATATGGTAGTTTTCTACAATTAACTCCGACCGCCGAGGGCCCCACATGGCAGTTGCCGAGCCGCTGCTCTTTTCGAGCTCTCAGCTGTTGGCCGGCGCGGCGGCGGCTCTGGACACCACCCCTGACTCGCTGGTGGCACCAAGAAGGCCCCAAAGCTCAAATTGTAAGATTGTTAAAGTAGGCCAATTTTTTTGGGAAACAGTTTTTTGGCATCTGGAAAAACAACAACAGCCGCGGGTGCCTAAAAACCTTCTCTTTCCTATCTAAAACTATTTTAGGCATCAAATTTTCACATCATCTGTTAGAGATGCTGCGAGGCAGTGATGTCTGAGGCACTCATATGTCATACGTTTGTCTTTTACCTCGCGTTGCCTCCGATAGTGTGAACTAGCATCACCCAAGCAATGCTACACTTACGAAAAGAATTTAGGGAGTCAGGCGGTCACCGTCATCCATTAATACACCAAATGTGAATATAAGACATGTAATTTCTCTTCAGTAACCTGCGAGACAATAAAATAGCATGTCTCAACCTCATCTTGTATAAGGAACGACGTCCGGCAAGAAATGGACAGAATTCTAATGGTCACATACTTCTCTTCAGTACTAGACTGGTGTTAATTGATAGCACTGACACTGCTGAATAAGCAACACTAACTAGTAACTACTACTCGAACAAGAACCGTAGCAATTACTCTTATTCTTCCATGCCACGTTAATCAACAATACACTACTCAGTTTTGCAACAACCTACTGTAGGAGATCATGGATCTGCAAAATTTACATTTACGTTACTACAACAGTGATCATTTTGCAGAGATTTGGAGAACCATCTACTAACCATCAGTTTGACCCCCAAAAAATCTAGTAAATCGCACCAGAAAATCAGTAAACGTAGTAGCAGGAATGTATCGCTGCTTTTCAAAATCTCAGTTGTCAAAAATAGCACAAATTCAGTCACCGGTCACCACCAACAAACCAAGAAAGCACCGGCAACTTATTCGGTAGATCACAACCGTGCGGCAGAGATTAGTAACAATTACATCACAGCAGAAAAACGACTTCAGGCAAGAAATGGACAAGTCTAATTGTCACACACGTATAGGCATTTTAAAAGTACACCAAACTGCTATGTACTACTGTGAATATAAGCAACGCTAACTGCTACCAGAATAAGAACACCATATAGCAAGGAAACTAATTAGGTTGCTCTTAGTCTTCCATGTCAAGTTAATGAACAATATTCTCTCAAAAAAGTTAATGAACAATATACTCGGTTCTGTACCTACCTACTGTCAGCAGATCATGAATCTGAAAATTTTACATTTACATTACTACAAGAAAAAAGTATAGATAACCCCCACAACTATTCCATTTGGATCACATAACCCCCTCATCTTTAAAACAGGGTTCTTAATCCCCTAAACTATCCTAAACCGGACAAATCACCCCCTAACCTTCACTTATGGGACGGTGGTTTTGCATACGTGGCATCTGGCTTGGGCCCACAGGCTGGCCACGTGGAACAGGGGTTGCTGGGTGTGGTCTAAAACGACGCCCCCGAGCCGGTTCGACCCAAACCCAGCCTGTTCGCCTCCCTTCTCTTCATCTCCAACACGATCTCCTTCTCTGAGAGACGGCGGCGACGAGGTTTAGGGATGATGGTCGGCGGCATGAAGTGAGTATCGGACGGCGGCGCGGCGAGCAGGTCAGTCACCGAAGATGGATGCCCAAACATGTGTTGCAATACCTTTGTATTTTCTCTGTTTTAGGTTGGGGTTTCCAGGGTTTGGGGGATTTCATGGATTTTGGTTCCAGATTATCTTACGTCTGTCATGTATGGAATTATTGATTTGGTTTACTGCCACCATGATATGTACGATTAATTGATTATGGTACACTCAAATTATTTGATTTAGGGTTGATTCGACTAGAACTAAAATTGGAGTGTTTTTTAATTCAGATTCTTTTAATTTTGTGGACAGATCTGGGGCATGGAGAAGAGCAGCAAGAGCAGCAGTTACTGGGAGGATGAGTATGCACAAGAGCAGCAGCACAATTCAGTTAGAGAAGAGCAGCAACAACATTCAGAGGAGCAGCAGGTTCATGCAAATGCAGAGGAGCAGCAACAATATGTAGGTGCAGAGGAGCAGCACCAATATGTAGGTGCAGAGGGGCACATGGAAGAACCAGAACCTTGGAAATTTTCCAACATGTATTACCAGCCTAGAAGGACATCTAAATTAACAGTTAGTAGAGGAAAATCAAGTGTAGTTGAGGAGGAAGTAAATAGTGGCAGTGATTTATCTGATAGTGACTATGCTATCCCCCCTTCAGAAAGCAACAGCTCAGCATCTGATGATGAGGTCTTGGAGATGAGAAAATATGCAAAAGAATTGAAGGAGAAAGTGAGAAAGAACATGTTGAGAGAAGATGAGGGCAAAACATGCAATGTGTCTGATGATTTTATTGTGCCTGAAAACTCTTGGCTAGATGATTCAGATGGAGAAGGTACACCATACTTTGAAAGTGATGACGATATGTCATATGATGAAGGCAGTGCCTGAAAACTCTTGGCTAGATGATTCAGATGGAGAAGGTACACCATGCAATCAGTGCAATTTACACAATCTCTGGACTGATAGATGATTACATTGCCCCATGCTACAAGATCTCTGAGTACGACAAGATATATAACCATGTCTTGCAACCAGTGGAGGGAAAAGAGAGTTGGCCAGTTGCTGACATGCCAAAACCTCATCCACCTCCTCATAGGGTAATGCCAGGAAGAAAGAAGACAAA
>NC_057811.1:37457116-37478006 GCF_018294505.1 Triticum aestivum | reverse complement strand
CATAGTCCAGCAAGGCCAACTTCAATGCCCAAAACTGCTTCTCAACCTGTTGGAAGGGGAACCCAGAGAAGGAATCACAACAGGGCAGGTTCAAGCTCACAGCCTGCTCCAAGAGTTCAAGTAACTTCAGGCTCACAGCAAGTGCCAAGTCAGAACAGGTTTCAATGGTTTCTAACTGGGGAACATTGAATGTCCAGCTTGCTTCTCAGTGTGCGCGCATTTTGTTCATCTGAAAATTGAGTGTCTCCAGCCTTTTGTGGATGTTTAGTATGTCAAAGACCTTAAGCATTTATCTGGTTTAGTATGTCAAAGACCTTAAGCATTTGTCTGATTACTTATGAGTAAAGATTATTATGTGAAACTTATGAGTAAAGATTATTATGTGACATGAAGCTTACCGAAAGTGTCATATGTCAGGTTTAACTCATTGCTGTAAATTTCTGAATTTGATCTCATTAATTTGTACAGTTGCGATAAAATACAGTAACATTGTTGTTAACTTGTGAATTTGCTGTGAAATGAACATTACAATGAACAAACATGACATTTCTTTGCAGTTCAATGCTCATATCTTAAATCTGAAAATCAGTACAAAGCTCACACAGCATTGCGTTCCAGTACAAAAGCTACAAAAGCGGCGGCGGCGGCTGATTTGGGTCGAACCGGCTGGGGGGGTCGTTTTAGACCGCACCCAGCAGCCCCTGTCCGACGTGGCCAGCCGGCGGGCCCAAGCCAGACGCCACGTATGCAAAACCACCGTCCCATACCGCTAAAGTGAAGGTTAGGGGGTGATTTGTCCGGTTTGGGGCAGTTTAGGGGATTAAGAACCCTGTTTTAAAGATGAGGGGGTTATGTGATCCAAATGGAATAGTTGTGGGGGTTATCTATACTTTTTTCTTACTACAATGCACACTCACTTTTCAGATTAGGATGGCCACCTAGTAACTGTCGAATCACATGAAAAAATCAGTAGCAGAAATGTATCGTTGCTTTTGAAATCTCATTTTGCCAAAAGCAGCATAAAATTCAGTTACATCCAATTAGCCAACAAAGCATTGGCCACCATGTTAATGATCATCACAGCAGCATTGTCAGGGTGCTCGGTGACAGCAGGCAATTAAACGAGACGATTGAACAATGGAGTTGGTTGGTTCTGTGCGTAATGCAGAAGCGTAACCTACTGATCATCAACCTAGAATCTCATCTCACATTACTGAAAAACAAAATCGTATGGCAGAGTTTAGTAGCAACTGCATCATCACAGCAGAAATGAAGCATTGCTTTCCAAGTCTCCAGTTTACAAGAGCATCACAAATTCAGTTCTTACAACAAGAGAGACAAGCAATCATTCAGCAACTTGCATCAACCAGTAACTAGTACTTCAACAACTTGCAGATAACCAGAGCCAACAACCACTAAAGTAACAGAACCATCGACACATTTCTACTACGAACACGATCTAAGAAGATGTGGATTTGGTGACGGCCTTGGTGCCATGGTAGAGCCAATAGGCAACCGTTCAGCAACTTCTATCCAGCACTAGTACTTAAACGACATGCTTGCAGATAACCAAAGTCAACAACTACTCTTCCTCCGAAGATACATAAAATACCTTGTAATTTTTGAAACTGTCGACGGCAGCGTCGCCAGCTTTGAAGGCAGTCGTGGAGAGACTGCCGGGGAGGAGGAGGCGGACGGAGGTCCGGATCTCCCGGGGGCCGATGGTGGACTTCTTGTTGTAGCGGGCGAGCTTGCCGGCCTCGGCGGCGAGCCTCTCGAACATGTCGTTGACGAAGGAGTTCATGGAGGCCATGGCCTTGGAGGTGATGCCGAGCTCCTTGCCGTGCACATGCTTGAGCACCCTGTAGATGTGGACCTTGTAGGTCTCCTTCCTCCTCTTGCCCTCCTTCTGGCCCCGCTTCTTGCCGCCGCCCGCCTTGGAGGCCATTTCGCCCGCCGGCAGACGCTTCTTGGCCTCGGGCTTCTTCCCGGCAGTTGCCGGGGACTTCTCGGCCGCCTTCTCCGTCGCGGGCTCCTTTTCCGCGGGCTTCTTCTCGGCCGCCTTCTCCGCCGCGGGCTCCTTCTCGGCCGCCTTCTCCGTCGCGGGCTCCTTCTCCGCGGGCTTCTTCTCGGCCGCCTTCTCCGTCGCGGGCTCCTTCTCCGCCGCCTTGGGGGCCATCGCTGGTGCGGGACGGTGGTTGGGGCTTTTGGTGGTGGTTTGCGTTTCGTGCGTAGTGGAAGGTGGTGGGTTTGGAACGAGACGTGGGAAGGAGGTTTATAAAGGGGGAAGAGGCGGGCGCTGATTGGAGGAGGGGATGGTGGCCCGGATCGGTGGGGTCGTATGGTAGGACCGTAGGATGCGTCCCGCGCTGGCTCGCGTGGACGGGCGGATGTGGTTCCCCTTGGATCGCTGGCCTGGCAAAAATGGGCGCGAGAACGGTTGAGCACCTCCGTTTTTTTTTTGAGCCCATAACCTCCGTTTCTTTTCTTTTCTTTTGTTTTCTTTATTTATTGAGCCGAGCACCATCCCTGATAGTGTGGATTTGTTTTTTGTTTACTTAACTGTGTATTATTTATGAATATCGAGAAGAATGAATATCCATTTTGCTATTGTTTTGAGCCCAACAATTTTCATGCCGTTTTGAGTCACACTGAGATGCTTAAACCTCATTTTTACGTAAGAACATAACGGTGTCAAAGATAGGATAAACATAGGAAGGGATTTCCTTTGCAACAAACCTAAGCTAGTAAGATGAAGAAAATAAAACAGGACAGATCATTTCCATATATGTCTACTAGTAATCGTGTACGTGCAAATGCACGTATTAATGAGTACACATAATTTTCCAGTGAGATAAAATAGTACTCCCTCCGTCCCACAATGTAAGACGTTTTTGCAAGCTAGTTTAGCTTGCAAAAACATCTTATATTATGGGACAGAGGGAGTACAATACTATCAAGCTTTTTGTTTCCTGTTTCTTGCTTCGAAGGTTTTTTCTCGTTACAAGATCCTATCAAATACAAAAGATACTAATAGACAAACCTTTGGCTGTCGGAGGAAATTGCGTAGCTAAAAGTAATACATATGCAGTAGAAACAATATATTGATAGAAACCATAACTGAATTATTTCAAGTGTTTATATATGCCGCAGATGTTGCAGATGTTGATGAGTGGCAATATTCTGTACCTGTAGAAATAAAGTATGCGTAGTTAGGGAGGAAGAGGAAACTGAATTTGTTTTCATTCTGTCAAAATTATATATTTCAAAATGTCATTCAGTTTTGCCGCATATGCTTTTTATGTAAACTTTTGAATGTTGAAACATATGTTTCATAAATCTTGAAACATATTAGCTTGCACATTTTGTAAAAAAAGTACTACATTATTTTCCCGTACAAAACTTCAAATGTATGAGTTGCTTGGACTACAAATTTCTGAAATCCTCACTAATGCAATATGTCCTCATAAACTGTAACCCTTTTAGCGCTGAGTGTGGCATTGGCGTTGGATCATGATAATTCACATACGGTAATTGTTCCAGAATAATTGTTCCTGCTGTGTGGAAGGATCATGTATGTATGCACTAAAATAATCATAACCAGAAGGATCATGTATGTATCAGATTATCTTGTGTGGAAAGAACAGAACCACAAGCATGTTGTTCAAACAATTAATGCACACTTGAATGTAAAGAAAACTTACTGGCTCGGATGAGATTGTCGGCGGCAGAGGAGGAGCAGAGGAAGGCGGGCGGCGGAGAAGAGGATCGGCGGGCGGAGGGCGAGGATGGGCGGGAGGTGGGAGAGGATGGGCGGGGCGGCAGCTCACACCCGCGGCGGCTCCGGTGGGCGGCTCCCACCTGCTGCGGCTCCGGCTGCCCCACGGCGGCTCCTGCGGCGGGGGCGGGCTTACTTGCGACTCCGGCGGAGTGGCGGCAGCCAAGCTGCGGCGGGGCGGCTCCGGCGGCAGGGGAGGCTCCCGGCGAGCCGCGACGGGGGCGGGGCGGGCTCCCGCGGCTGGGGAGGCTCCCGGCGACCCGCGGCCGCTTCCCGTGGCTCCGGCGGCGCGAGGAGGCGGTGAAGGGTGCGGCTGCAGGAGGCGAACGGCGCGGCTGCAGGAGGAGGAGGAGGTCGTGCGGGAGAAGGAGGAGGTCGTGCGGGCAGGTGGTTTACTTTCTTTTTTACTGCAGGGCATAGTAGTGATCGATAGACTGTGGCTTATTGCGTGGTTGGTAGCGTTAAACACAGAATGATTAAGGGTCATTAGATTTTGATGATGGATAGATGTGATTGTTAGGATTTGCCCCTTCTCTTTCTTTTATAGTGGTAGTAGATAGATATATCTTGTACACTGAGAAAAATAGCACCAGACTACTAACCAAAACTACAGTGCGTTTAAAGAGGAAAAGGGATACAGTCTGTTTTGTCTCAAAAATGAAATACAACCAATTCATTGCCGCCGATCTGATTAGATAAAATGTGGAGGAAGAAGTGGACTATGACCATAGTAACGGCGACTCCGATTCACGAATTTCAATCACAGTACGTTAGGCTACCAAGGGGGGCACAAGTGGTGGCGCCGAACGACATCGGAGCATCGACCCAGCGCCGCACGTCATGACGCGGAGCACGGACGTGCCCCGAGGCTCTGTTATATGATCGACGAGCTCGATCTCACCAACCTGCCAGCCGGCCATCGCGCCCATGGCACTCCTGCCAGGATGCCACCAACAGCAAGAGCACATCGTCGCCCAAACTCAACCGCTTCCCCATACGTCGTCGTGGGGGCTTGGTCAGAAGGGAACCGCTAGAGATCTGGTGTCGTCAAAGCCGCTCGAGAGACAGGGTGGCGGAGGAGAGTAGTTGCATGGAGGATGGGTATGGGGTAGACATGGTCGCCAAAGCTAGTGCCAAGCCCTCCTCGACATACAACCTGACCATACACACGTTGACCACAACTACCAACGTCTAGACTCTCCTCCCCGCTGCCACTCAGGAGACATCACTCTAGGGCGTGTTTGGTTGCAGTTTGGAATAGTACCTGCATTGCATGTCCATCTCAACTCAACCTAGTTGCTGAAATACAGCCTCATATGCAGCAGATGCAACCTGTTTGGTTGCCTGCATCGCATCGAGAGGGACTTACCCCCCTGCTGTTTGGTTGCCCGCATTTGTGCTTAGGGTGTGAGCAGATGCAAACTTCAGCTGTTTGGTTGCAAACAGCATTTGTGTTCTGCTCACCCCATTCAAATATGGTGGCCTTACCACCACACATGATGAGCACAACAGCAACATCACAACAGCACAAACTACTTAACTAGATAGCATAGTCTAGATTAAGAGCAGGGGCATCCTCCTTCCCTGCTGTGCCAGGGTGCTGCACCTGGCCAAAATATGAACATGTTCCCAGCACAAGTCTCGCCACACACCCTAAAAGTTCTCCACTAACACCTGACTTAACTTAACTACATAGCCTACTCGATGCCACCAAGGCAGTTGTGCCTGCTGCAACGGTACCTGCACATCACCGACGAGTCGTGGCTGTAAATCTGAACCTTCAGTCCCAGTCCGGAGATGCGCACAACGACAAGGTCACCGGGGACGATCTTGTGGCGGCGGCAGAAGTAGTTCCACCCCTGGCCAAGCACCATCTGGCCCTCGAAGTTCTGGACCTGCACCCAGAACACGCACCTCTTGTTGGCTGAGCCTGACCACGCGCGGGAGTCGCTTGATGACCAGCCAGGTGTTCATCACCTCCACGAACTTGGGAGGGACAACGAGCATGGCGAGGTCCTCGTTTTCCTTGATCTGTGCGTAGAATATCATCGGCTCCTTGGCCCCCTCCTCGTGGCCCTGCCTCGGAGATCGTCCCCTTGAACGAGGCACGCTCATGAAGGCGATCCTGCCAGGCAGGTCCACCGTCCTGAGCCACCTGTTCGTGGGGATGAAATCCTCGGCGCGCTCAGCTCCGGCCACGACCTGAGCTCCTCCACCCTCCACATCCCAGTCAGTCTTCAGTATCTTGTCAGGCAACATGACAAGTATTAGTATCAAACAAAGCAAGCAAGCAAGCAACTGATCAGTGCCACTGATCAGTGGACTTGCCCAACAGCAAGTGCCACTGATCAGTGAACTTGCCCAACAGCAAGTGCCACTGATCAGTGGCATGTGCTCATGGCCAAATGGCACTGATCAGTGGCACTTGGTGTTGGGCAAGAGCACTAATCTACTTGTTGTAGTGCAAATGGCACTGATCAATGACACTGATCAGTGACTTGCCCAATAGCAAGTGCCATTGATAAGTGCCATTTTGCCCAACAGCAAGTGCCATTGATAAGTGGCATTTGCCTAGGACCCTTGCTGTTGGGCAAGTCACTGATCAGTGGCATCTTCTTTGCTGCAACTGGCACTGATCACTGCACAATCCTAAACAAGGAAACATCTAAAAATAGCAACAGCAAGTGCCAATAGCACCCATGTGCAGCCATGCAGATTTGGGACCATCCTACTACATGCACGTATAACATCCACTCTTGGCACAAACCCTAGCTTCAACATGCAACATGAAACAAGGACATGATCCTAACATGAGCATGCCATCGGTCAACATGATTCTAACATTCATCACTCAACATGAACATGATTCTAGCATGAACACAGCTACTAGCATGTAGCACAAATCTAGCATGCAGTAGCACTTGCCCTAGCATGAACATGAATCTAGCATGTAACACAGCTACTAGCATTCTAGCATGAACACAAGCAGTAGCACACGCACTATACAAAACAAGAACAGATCAGTCCGATTGGATTCGATTGGGATCGCATCCAATCGGATCAGCTAGAATCCTATCAATCCTAGCACATGCCTAAGAAATTAACAGCTAATCTACATCTAGGAGCAAGATTGTTGGGGATTTGATGTTGGAAATATGCCCTAGAGGCAATAATAAATGGTTATTATTATATTTCTTTGTTCATGATAATTGTCTATTGTTCATGCTATAATTGTGTTATCCGAAAATCGTAATACATGTGTGAATACATAGACCACAATGTGTCCCTAGTAAGCCTCTAGTTGACTAGCTCGTTGATCAACAGATAGTCATGGTTTCCTGACTATGGACATTGGATATCATTGATAGCGGGATCACATCATTAGGAGAATGATGTGATGGACAAGACCCAATCCTAAGCATAGCTCAAAGATCGTGTAGTTCGTTTGCTAGAGCTTTTCCAATGTCAAATATCTTTTCCTTATACCATGAGATCGTGCAACTCCCGGATACCGTAGGAGTGCTTTGGGTGTGCCAAACATCACAACGTAACTGGGTGACTATAAAGGTACACTACGGGTATCTCTGAAAGTGTCTGTTGAGTTGGCACGGATCGAGACTGGGATTTGTCACTCCGTATGACGGAGAGGTATCTCTGGGCCCACTCGGTAATGCATCATCATAATGAGCTCAATGTGACTAAGGAGTTAGCCACGGGATCATGCATTACGGTACGAGTAAAGAGACTTGCCGGTAACGAGATTGAACAAGGTATTGGGATACCGACGATCGAATCTCGGGCAAGTAACATACCGATTGACAAAGGGAATTGTATACGGGATTGATCGAATCCTCGACATCGTGGTTCATCCGATGAGATCATCGTGGAACATGTGGGAGCCAACATGGGTATCCAGATCCCGCTGTTGGTTATTCACCGGAGAGGCGTCTCGGTCATGTCTGCATGTCTCCCGAACCCGTAGGGTCTACACACTTAAGGTTCGGTGACGCTAGGGTTGTAGAGATATTAGTATGCAGAAACCCCAAAGTTGTTCGGAGTCCCGGATGAGATCCCGGACGTCACGAGGAGTTCCGGAATGGTCCGGAGGTGAAGAATTATATATGGGAAGTCCAGTTTCGGCCACCGGGAAAGTTTCGGGGGTTATCGGTATTGTACCGGGACCACCGGAAGGGTCCCGGGGGTCCACCGGGTGGGGCCACCTGTCCCGGAGGGCCCCATGGGCTGAAGTGGCAACGGAACCAGCCCTTAGTGGGCTGGGGCACCCCCCTTGGGCCTCCCCCTGCGCCTAGGGTTGGAAACCCTAGGGGTGGGGGGGCGCCCCACTTGGCTTGGGGGGCAAGCCACCCCCCTTCCCCCTTGGCCGCCGCCCCCCCATGTAGATGGGTTCCAGGGCCGGCGCCCCCCCCCCTCCAGGGGGCCTATAAATAGTGGGGGGAGGGAGGGCAGCAGCACCACAGCCCCTGGCGCCTCCCTCTCCCCCTGCAACACCTCTCCCTCTCGCAGAAGCTTGGCGAAGCCCTGCCGAGATCCCGCTACTTCCACCACCACGCCGTCGTGCTGCTGGATCTCCATCAACCTCTCCTTCCCCCTTGCTGGATCAAGAAGGAGGAGATGTCGCTGCTCCGTACGTGTGTTGAACGCGGAGGTGCCGTCCGTTCGGCACTCGGTCATTGGTGATTTGGATCACGGCGAGTACGACTCCATCAACCCCGTTCATTGGAACGCTTCCGCTCGCGATCTACAAGGGTATGTAGATGCACTCCTTTCCCCTCGTTGCTAGTATACTCCATAGATGGATCTTGGTGATGCGTAGGAAATTTTAAAATTCTGCTACGATCCCCAACAGTGGCATCATGAGCCAGGCCTATGGTAGTTACTATGCACGAGTAGAACACAAAGCAGTTGTGGGCGTAGATGTTGCCAATTCTTCTTGCCGCTACTCGTCTTATCTTGTTTCGGCGGCATTGTGGGATGAAGCGGCCCGGACCGACCTTACACGTACGCTTACGTGAGACAGGTTCCACCGACTGACATGCACTAGTTGCATAAGGTGGCTAGCGGGTGTCTGTCTCTCCCACTTTAGTCGGAACGGATTCGATGAAAAGGGTCCTTATGAAGGGTAAATAGAAATTGGCATATCACGTTGTGGTTTTACGTAGGTAAGAAACGTTCTTGCTAGAAACCTATACAAGCCACGTAAAAACTTGCAACAATAATTAGAGGACGTCTAACTTGTTTTTGCAGCATGTGCTATGTGATATGATATGGCCAGAAGATGTGATGAATGATATATGTGATGTATGAGATTGATCATATTTTGTAATAGGAATCACGACTTGCATGTCGATGAGTATGACAACCGGCAGGAGCCATAGGAGTTGTCTTTATTTTTGTATGACCTGCGTGTCATTGAATAACGCCATGTAAATTACTTTACTTTGTTGCTAAACGTGTTAGCCATAGAAGTAGAAGTAATCGTTGGCGTGACAACTTCATGAAGACACAATGATGGAGATCATGATGATGGAGATCATGGTGTCATGCCGGTGACGAAGATGATCATGGTGCCCCGAAGATGGAGATCAAAGGAGCAAAATGATATTGGCCATATCATGTCACTATTTGATTGCATGTGATGTTTATCATGTTTTGCATCTTATTTGCTTAGAACGACAGTAGTAAGTAAGATGATCCCTTATAATAATTTCAAGAAAGTGTTCCCCCTAACTGTGCACCGTTGCGAAGGTTCGTTGTTTCGAAGCACCACGTGATGATCGGGTGTGATAGATTCTAACGTTCGCATACAACGGGTGTTGACGAGCCTAGCATGTACAGACATGGCCTCGGAACACACGCAATACACTTAGGTTGACTTGACGAGCCTAGCATGTACAGACATGGCCTCGGAACACGGAGGACCGAAAGGTCGAGCATGAGTCGTATAGAAGATAGGATCAACATGGAGATGTTCACCGATCTTGACTAGTCCGTCTCACGTGATGATCGGACACGGCCTAGTTAACTCGGATCATGTTTCACTTAGATGACTAGAGGGATGTCTATCTGAGTGGGAGTTCATTGAATAATTTGATTATATGAACTTAATTATCATGAACTTAGTCTAAAATCTTTACAATATGTCTTGTAGATCAAATGGCCCACGTTGTCCTCAACTTCAACGCATTCCTAGAGAAAACTAAGCTGAAAGATGATGGCAGCAACTATACGGACTGGGTCCGGAACCTGAGGATCATCCTCATAGCTGCCAAGAAAGATTATGTCTTAGAAGCACCGCTAGGTGAAGCACCCATCCCAGAGAACCAAGACGTTATGAACGCTTGGCAATCACGTGCTGATGATTACTCCCTCGTTCAGTGCGGCATGCTTTACAGCTTAGAACCGGGGCTCCAAAAGCGTTTTGAGAAGCATGGAGCATATGAGATGTTCGAAGAGCTGAAAATGGTTTTCCAAGCTCATGCCCGGGTCGAGAGATATGAAGTCTCCGACAAGTTCTTCAGCTGTAAAATGGAGGAAAATAGTTCTGTTAGTGAGCACATACTCAGAATGTCTGGGTTACACAACCGCTTGTCTCAGCTAGGAGTTAATCTCCCGGATGACGCGGTCATTGACAGAATCCTTCAGTCGCTTCCACCAAGCTACAAGAGCTTTGTGATGAACTTCAATATGCAGGGGATGGAAAAGACCATTCCCGAGGTATATTCAATGCTGAAATCAGCGGAGGTGGAGATCAAAAAGGAACATCAAGTGTTGATGGTGAATAAAACCACTAAGTTCAAGAAAGGCAAGGGTAAGAAGAACTTCAAGAAGGACGGCAAGGGAGTTGCCGCGCCCGGTAAGCTAGTTGCCGGGAAGAAGCCAAGGAATGGACCCAAGCCTGAGACTGAGTGTTTTTATTGCAAGGGAAGTGGTCACTGGAAGCGGAACTGCCCCAAATACTTAGCGGACAAGAAGGCCGGCAACACCAAAGGTATATGTGATATACATGTAATTGATGTGTACCTTACCAGTACTCGTAGTAGCTCCTGGGTATTCGATACCGGTGCGGTTGCTCACATTTGTAACTCAAAACAGGAACTGCGGAATAAGCGGAGACTGGCAAAGAACGAGGTGACGATGCGCGTCGGGAATGGTTCCAAGGTCGATGTGATCGCCGTCGGCACGCTACCTCTGCATTTACCTACGGGATTAGTTTTAAACCTCAATAATTGTTATTTAGTGCCAGCTTTGAGCATGAACATTGTATCTGGATCTCATTTAATTCGAGATGGCTACTCATTTAAATCCGAGAATAATGGTTGTTCTATTTATATGAGAGATATGTTTTATGGTCATGCCCCGCTGGTCAATGGTTTATTCTTGATGAATCTCGAACGTGATGTTACACATATTCATAGTGTGAATACCAAAAGATGTAAAGTTGATAACGATAGTCCCACATACTTGTGGCACTGCCACCTTGGTCACATTGGTGTCAAGCGCATGAAGAAGCTCCATGCAGATGGACTTTTGGAGTCTCTTGATTACGAATCATTTGACACGTGCGAACCATGCCTCATGGGTAAGATGACCAAGACTCCGTTCTCCGGAACAATGGAGCGAGCAACCAATTTATTGGAAATCATACATACCGATGTGTGCGGTCCAATGAGTGTTGAGGCTCGCGGAGGATATCGTTATGTTCTCACTCTCACTGATGACTTAAGTAGATATGGGTATGTCTACCTAATGAAACACAAGTCTGAAACCTTTGAAAAGTTCAAGGAATTTCAGAGTGAGGTTGAGAATCAACGTGACAGGAAAATAAAGTTCTTACGATCAGATCGTGGTGGAGAATATTTAAGTCACGAATTTGGTATGCACTTAAGGAAATGTGGAATCGTTTCACAACTCACGCCGCCTGGAACACCTCAGCGAAACGGTGTGTCCGAACGTCGTAATCGCACTCTATTGGATATGGTGCGATCTATGATGTCTCTTACCGATCTACCGCTCTCATTTTGGGGCTATGCTTTAGAGACTGCCGCATTCACTTTAAATAGGGCTCCGTCGAAATCCGTTGAGACGACACCGTATGAATTATGGTTTGGGAAGAAACCTAAGCTGTCGTTTCTAAAAGTTTGGGGATGCGATGCTTATGTCAAGAAACTTCAACCTGAAAAGCTCGAACCCAAGTCGGAAAAATGCGTCTTCATAGGATACCCCAAGGAAACTATTGGGTATACCTTCTACCTCAGATCCGAAGGCAAGATCTTTGTTGCCAAGAACGGGTCCTTTCTGGAGAAAGAGTTTCTCTTGAAAGAATTGAGTGGGAGGAAAGTGGAACTTGATGAGGTGATAGTCACCCCTTCCAAACCGGAAAGTAGCGCAGCACGGGAAGATGTTCCTGTGGTGCCTACACCAACTGGGGAGGAAGTTAATGATGATGATCATGAAGCTTCGGATCAAGTTACTGCTGAACTTCGTAGGTCCACAAGGACACGTTCCGCACTAGAGTGGTACGGCAACCCTGTCATGGAAATCATGTTGTTAGACAACGGTGAACCTTCGAACTATGAAGAAGCGATGGCGGGCCCGGATTCCGACAAATGGCTAGAAGCCATGAAATCCGAGATAGGATCCATGTATGAAAACGAAGTATGGACTTTGACTAACTTTCCCGATGATCGGCGAGCCATAGGAAACAAATGGATCTTTAAGAAGAAGACAGACGCGGATGGTAATGTGACCATCTATAAGGCTCGACTTGTCGCTAAGGGTTATCGAGAAGTTCAAGGGGTTGACTACGATGAGACTTTCTCACCCGTAGCGAAGCTGAAGTCCGTCCGAATCATGTTAGCAATTGCCGCATACTATGATTATGAGATATGGCAGATGGACATCGAAACGGCATTCCTTAATGGCTTTCTTAAGGAAGAATTGTATATGATGCAGCCGGAAGGTTTTGTCGATCCTAAGAATGCTAACAAAGTATGCAAGCTCCAGCGCTCCATCTATGGACTGGTGCAAGCATCTCGGAGTTGGAACATTCGTTTTGATGAGATGATCAAAGCGTTTGGGTTTACACAGACTTATGGAGAAGCCTGTGTTTACAAGAAAGTGAGTGGGAGCTCTGTAGCATTTCTCTTATTATATGTGGATGACATACTATTGATGGGAAATGATATAGAATTCTTGGAAAGAATAAAGGCCTATTTGAATAAGTGTTTTTCAATGAAGGACCTTGGAGAAGCTGCTTATATATTAGGCATCAAGATCTATAGATAGATCAAGACGCCTCATTGGTCTTTCACAGAGTACGTACCTTGACAAGATATTGAAGAAGTTCAATATGGATCAGTCCAAGAAGGGGTTCTTTCCTGTATTGCAAGGTGTGCAATTGAGCACGGCTCAATGCCCGACCATGGCAGAAGATAGAGAAAAGATGAGTGTCATCCCCTATGCCTCGGCCATAGGGTCTATTATGTATGCCATGCTGTGTACCAGACCTGATGTAAACCTTGCCGTAAGTTTGGTAGGAAGGTACCAAAGTAATCCCGGCATGGAACACTGGATAGCGGTCAAGAATATCCTGAAGTACTTGAAGAGGACTAAGGATATGTTTCTCGTTTATGGAGGTGACGAAGAGCTCGTCGTAAAGGATTACGTCGACGCTAGCTTCGACACAGATCTGGATGACTCGAAGTCACAAACCGGATACATGTATATTTTGAATGGAGGGGCAGTAAGCTGGTGCAGTTGCAAGCAAAGCGTCGTGGCGGGATCTACATGTGAAGCGGAGTACATGGCAGCCTTAGAGGCAGTGCAAGAAGCAATCTGGATGAAGGAGTTCATTACCGACCTAGGGGTGATTCCCAATGCGTCAGGCCCGATGACTCTCTTCTGTGACAACACTGGAGCTATTTCCCTTGCCAAGGAGCCCAGGTTTCACAGGAAGACCAGGCATATCAAGCGTCGCTTCAACTCCATTCGTGAAAGTGTTGAGAATGGAGACATAGATATTTGTAAAGTACGTACGGACCTGAATGTAGTAGATCCGTTGACTAAACCTCTCCCTAGAGCAAAACATGATCAACACCAGAACTCTATGGGTGTTCGATTCATCACAATATAACTAGATTATTGACTCTAGTGCAAGTGGGAGACTGTTGGAAATATGCCCTAGAGGCAATAATAAATGGTTATTATTATATTTCTTTGTTCATGATAATTGTCTATTGTTCATGCTATAATTGTGTTATCCGGAAATCGTAATACATGTGTGAATACATAGACCACAATGTGTCCCTAGTAAGCCTCTAGTTGACTAGCTCGTTGATCAACAGATAGTCATGGTTTCCTGACTATGGACATTGGATGTCATTGATAACGGGATCACATCATTAGGAGAATGATGTGATGGACAAGACCCAATCCTAAGCATAGCTCAAAGATCGTGTAGTTCGTTTGCTAGAGCTTTTCCAATGTCAAGTATCTTTTCCTTAGACCATGAGATCGTGCAACTCCCGGATACCGTAGGAGTGCTTTGGCTGTGCCAAACGTCACAACGTAACTGGGTGACTATAAAGGTACACTACGGGTATCTCCGAAAGTGTCTGTTGAGTTGGCACGGATCGAGACTGGGATTTGTCACTCCGTATGACGGAGAGGTATCTCTGGGCCCACTCGGTAATGCATCATCATAATGAGCTCAATGTGACTAAGGAGTTAGCCACGGGATCATGCATTATGGTACGAGTAAAGAGACTTGCCGGTAACGAGATTGAACAAGGTATTGGGATACCGACGATCGAATCTCGGGCAAGTAACATACCGATTGACAAAGGGAATTGTATACGGGATTGATCGAATCCTCGACATCGTGGTTCATCCGATGAGATCATCGTGGAACATGTGGGAGCCAACATGGGTATCCAGATCCCGCTGTTGGTTATTGACCGGAGAGGCGTCTCGGTCATGTCTGCATGTCTCCCGAAACCGTAGGCTCTACACACTTAAGGTTCGGTGACGCTAGGGTTGTAGAGATATTAGTATGCGGAAACCCGAAAGTTGTTCGGAGTCCCGGATGAGATCCCGGACGTCACGAGGAGTTCCGGAATGGTCCGGAGGTGAAGAATTATATATGGGAAGTCCAGTTTCGGCCACCGGGAAAGTTTCGGGGGTTATCGGTATTGTACCGGGACCACCGGAAGGGTCCCGGGGGTCCACCGGGTGGGGCCACCTGTCCCGGAGGGCCCCATGGGATGAAGTGGGAAGGGAACCAGCCCTTAGTGGTCTGGGGCGCCCCCCTTGGGCCTCCCCCTGCGCCTAGGGTTGGAAACCCTAGGGGTGGGGGCGCCCCACTTGTCTTGGGGGGGAAGCCACCCCCCTTCCCCCTTGGCCGCCGCCCCCCCCCCCCATGTAGATGGGTTCCAGGGCCGGCGCCCCCCCTCCAGGGGGCCTATAAATAGTGGGGGGAGGGAGGGCAGCAGCACCACAGCCCCTGACACCTCCCTATCCCCCTACAACACCTCTCCCTCTCGCAGAAGCTTGACGAAGCCCTGCCGAGATCCCGCTACTTCCACCACCACGCCGTTGTGCTGCTGGATCTCCATCAACCTCTCCTTCCCCCTTGCTGGATCAAGAAGGAGGAGACGTCGCTGCTCCGTACGTGTGTTGAACACGGAGGTGCCGTCCGTTCGGCACTCGGTCATCGGTGATTTGGATCACGGTGAGTACGACTCCATCAACCCCGTTCATTGGAACGCTTCCGCTCGCGATCTACAAGGGTATGTAGATGCACTCCTTTCCCCTCGTTGCTAGTATACTCCATAGATGGATCTTGGTGATGCGTAGGAAATTTTAAAATTCTGCTACGATCCCCAACATTTGACTCACCGAAGCACGCGCAGCCGCGGCGAACCGAGGCCGGGGTGAAAACCCCGGCGGGAATGATAGAGGTGGCGGAGCAGAGGACGAGCCGGCCCCGGCGACGGCCCAGTGCTGAACGCCACGCCGGAGGTCGAGAAGGACGGCCCGCCGACCGGAGAAAACCCTCGGACGGGGGTCAAGAAAACCCCCGGGCCAATGGTGTCCCAACAAGGGGCGGCTCCCTCGACAGCGCCGGCGCCGAGCCCAGGACCACGAGGTCCGGAATCGGCGGCGAAGCAGGAGCGGCCGGCACCGCATTGGCCGGCGCCACCGCTCGTGGAGGCCGGCAGCAGATGGGGGATGGCGCCCGCAGCGCCGAGGCCAGGTCGCGGCCCGAGTTCTGGAGCCCGGCCAGCCAGCGCTCCTGGATGTTGGAGACGCGCTGGTCGACCGGGGTCAGAGGGCGACGCGGCGATGGACGTGGCGGAGCCATCGGAGCAGAGGAGAGGAGAGGGAGGGGCGGTGAGGGAGAGAGAGGGAGCGGTGGGAACAGTGCGCCTGGGCGGTGACAGAAGAGTGGGGGCGAGTAATGAGACGTCGCCTCCGTCTCCCGCGCTGCCCGAGGCGTGCAACTGCCCCGCACGCGCGGCCGCGCCCGGCTAGGCTCGCGAGAAACTGGCGATTCGGCAGTTCCCGCCGGGCCAGGCTGCGGGCTGCTTTGAGGTTCGTGCGGGCCTCAAACCGCATGCAGCCCAGCCAACCAAACAGGCCGCGCACATCCCGCACGGGCCTGGGTGGGCTGCATGCGGGCAACCAAACACGCCCCTACATGTTGCCTCGCCCACGGTTCATCCTCTGCTTCGGTGGAAAGCATTGCGGTGGCTAGGTCGTCGCTGATGACGAGCAAGCACATGGACACGATGGAGGAGTCCCCCTTGCACCATCTAGCCGACAATGAGGGTCATGATGGCGATGTGGTAGGGCAAAAGGCGGAGGGGAACTTTTGGTTCCTGGGTACATATGTACCCTATATGCAAAAAAAAATTAGTAATTCAACAAAAAGTCAAAATTTTCTAAAAATATTTTTGATAAAAACTTGACCTTCCATTGTACTAGTGAGAAAAGTTACAAAAACATAAAATTCCTCTTTGACTTCTTTTCAAAAAAGACAAATTTTCGGTCAAAATAGCGTGAATAGTGACCTATAATAGCAAATAAATTTTGTCTTTTTCGCTGTGAAGTCAACGTAGTTTTCTTTTTTGTGAAAATGTGTATACTAGTGCGCAAGTAAGTCAACTTTATTCTAAAAATAGTTTCTTAACTATTTTGACTTTCTGTTTAACTATTAAAAACAAATCCCCGTATAGGGTACATATGTACCCAGGAACCATTGGGTATTTCCCGGCAAAAGGCAAACTACTTCCTTTGTTCCCTAATATAAGACCTTTTAGCCTTTTCTTGATTCGTATGTATATACACACATTTTAGTATATATGTTCACTCAATTTAGTATGTATGTTGTCAATATTTTGAAATGACTAAAAGGTCTTATATTAGAGCACGGAGGGAGTAATATATAACCAATTGCACGACATCGAGATGTGAGCATGCGCTCGGGATGAGGAGGAGCCAAGTAGTGAGAAGTGAGAGAGTGAGTTCCCAGGTGTGTTGACAAAATATGTGTGACATTAACCCACGTAGGTACCATGAAAACAAGTTTTACACAAATGTATATGGATCTTTTAGTAATATGTCAAGTATCACAAGTAAGTTATTGTAATATGACAAGTACCGATGGAGAAAACATTTGTCGTAACATGTTGACGACCTCGAGGAAGCCACGGTGAAAACGAAGCATCGATCAGGTCAACAATTGAGAGATAAAAATAAAAAAATGAATTTAGAAGAATCTTTGATAATGGCATACCATTGGATGCATGCCTCGAAAGGAAGGTGTGGCATCGAAGACATTTCTGACTTTTGTTGTTCAAGTCACTAACTTGGAGCTAACAAATTGTCCTAATCTGTTTATTATCCGAATATCCATACAATAAAACAATGAATGCCATGATCGGCAAATTATTTTTGAAATATTTAAGTAATTTTCCAAGTTGCATGGCTATTCACATATGCAAGAATTGTATGATGGCTCTCTTCCAGCTTCCGGATGCGACAGTCTTTCTGTCCGCTTCTTCTTCGTGTGGTGAAGCGGCTGCCGATGTGTTGGCCTCTTGGTCTTTAAGGTTCTCGTTGAGGAGCTGTGCACGTCAGCGATGTGCTTCCGTCGAGGCTTAGGGCGTCGGGGCGGCGCAACATGGGGAGGGTTAAGGGTGCCCAAGTAGCTGCAGAGGAGCCGAACCCCCGTCCACGGCATCAGCCGGAGAGCCAAGGGGACAGTGACGTGCAGCGGATTCTGGGAAGTTCAGGATACAGCCTCAGCGCAGCACGCGGGCATGGAGTTCCAGCCACCGGACCGTCGCTCTGGGAGGGAGTGGGTTGGGCCGAAGAGCTGAACCCTCGTCGGTGGCGAGGTCGTCTACTCGCCCCTCAATCTATTTGCTATATAGTCCAGTTAGCGTGCAGCGCGCGGTGTGAATGAAAGTACTTATACGAATACAAAAAGCTTTGTTATTTAGAGGATTAATTGGGAAAATAAAAGCGATCGGATTGGAACTAACGGACAATATGGATGTCTACAACACCTGTGCAGTAATACTTGGACTACAGAGGAACCGAGCCCATTCCAACTGGAGCGGGGATTCAGGAAGTTTGAGGGTCTTCGAGATGAAGATTTCTAGTAGTTTCGTGTTTTGAGTATGTGGGAATTACTTCATGTGTCTTTCATATAGAGAATTTTCCAAACTTATGATTAGGTTGATAGTCCATGTTTTTGTCTGATGTATCAGTTTAGTGGAATCCATAGGATGGTTTGGAACCGGCAAAGTCCAAATGTTTTGACCTGCAGCCCGCCTCACCAAAGATGAAATTTAAGAACCACGTCACCGATCCGCGCCCTCTCTCTCCCGGATCACCATCTTAGCCGTCCAATCACGTACAGATCCAACGGCAGACTGCGCCCTCACCCCTTGTTAAATCCCCCTTTGATTCCTCCCGACTCTCACCACCAGCAGCCGCCAGCACCACCGCTCCTCCTCCACCTCGATCCAAATCACACATCAGCTCAAAGGAAGGAAGCCGTCAGCCATGTCCGGCCGCGGCAAGGGAGGGAAGGGCCTCGGCAAGGGCGGCGCCAAGCGCCACCGGAAGGTGCTGCGCGACAACATCCAGGGCATCACCAAGCCGGCGATCCGCCGTCTGGCGCGGCGGGGCGGCGTGAAGCGCATCTCGGGGCTCATCTACGAGGAGACCCGCGGCGTGCTCAAGATCTTCCTGGAGAACGTCATCCGCGACGCCGTCACCTACACCGAGCACGCCCGCCGCAAGACCGTCACCGCCATGGACGTCGTATACGCGCTCAAGCGACAGGGCCGCACCCTCTACGGGTTCGGCGGCTAGGCCGCGCCGGTCCGGGCAAGAAGGACCCGTCTCGCACCACCGGATTTGTGCTAGTAGCTACGCGTTGTCTGATGGTGGTGTTCATGTCCTCGGTGTAATGGCCGCATCTCGCTGCTGTTTGCCCTGGATTTGTTTGTTGTTTGGATGTACTAGGATGGAATGGAAATCGCAGCATTTTACCCCTGAATTCGTACGTAATCTGTGGGTCTGTCGATGTTTGTTGGTGCTTGTGGTCACATATTACCAGTGCGTTCATCAATTCCCCAATTGTCTGGCTTTGTAAATTTCTGCCCCCAAATCCTGTTTGTGCTGGCTTCAATGTTTGGTGGATTCTGAAACCAAATCTTATTTTGTTGGCTTCAGTGTTGATGGATTCAGGCTGAAGAAGGTCAGTGCTGGGAGTTGTTTTGTTCCTCCATCGTGATGTCGAACTTGTAGTGCTGGAGTTATCCCTAGCTGAAATCTGTTTGAGCTACCTGTGATGTCGAACTTGTGCAGTGTGTGCCCGTGTTGGTCCGGTGGAGTAGTACATTTTTTGTTGAACTATTTGTTTTGTTGTGACTTGCGTACTATCAAGTTTTTCTTTTGGGCGTGTTATCATGTTATTAGTGTTGCTGATGATTGGTGATGTATTAAACATGTGTTTGGTGCTGATTGGTGAAATGTTGCTGCTGTTCATGTACATATGAGCAATGCTACACATACGGGCTCCTTTTTATGGGATCAACGGAGAAGCAAATTTTACCCGCGGTCGGGGGCATTGCAGGATTTTCTGCCCGGAAAGGCAAATTTTTGACTTCACGTGAACGAGCTCTACCCGTGCACCATGGTGCCCCATTGCCATCCATAAAAAGTTATAACATAGTATTGCACATCAATTTCAGATTTCTGAAGGCATTGAGCATTTATACGGATACACTACTCGATTAAGCATCTTCAAGATCCAAGGCCAGAACAAGAATTCTGAGAGGCATATCAAAGAAGAATTTCGAAACACTACACTATCAGGTGGGAACGGTACTACAAAATCAAGTTGAATGCGAAAACAAAGTGCAAGAAGAGTCCAACTCCAAGGCATTAAAAAATCTCCTAAACAGTTCCCAGGAAGCATGCAACAACCAATACGAGAGTAAATAGAACTACTCCTACCTGTGCATGGTATCATCACCATCATCGTCCAACCCGATGTATCACATTGAATGCCTTTGGTAGACTGCACTAGGCTCAGGAGGGCCGCTGGATGCAATTTTGGCCCATTTGGTTGTCTGAGTTGCATCGGAATTTTGTCACACACGAACCTTAAAGCATCTCCGGGCTTGGATATGGAGGAATGCTCGAATCAGTCCTTTTTTCAGAGCCACACCTGAGCGATGCAACTCGAGACGGTTGCGCGTGCGGGGACACGGGGAAGATGGCGTGTAATTTCGCGAAGTGGTGCCATAAATACTTTGACCACTCTCTCACCGCTCACTCTCCCCTCTCTCCACTCTCTCATCGATGGCACGAGCACAAGATCTGGCCGGCGAGCATCAGAGCCAAGATCTGGACGTCAAGCACCGACGTCGAGCAGCGGCTTCATCACCCCCCAGGCACGGTTCTGTCAATGGCAGTAAGCCCTCTATCCCCGATGGTCGATTTACGCATCAATTATATCATTCGCACACTCGAATTAGGCATCGAATCTACTTCTAGGCTTCGAGGACTGAA
>NC_057811.1:37448347-37456836 GCF_018294505.1 Triticum aestivum | reverse complement strand
TCTAAATATTCGATTCGAAAATTTTGTTTGAGTGTGGGGTCTACGATGAGGTCATCCTTAAGGTACTTCTTAAAGATATTATCATTTCTAATGAGCCGAGGCCAAATGTTGATGGTCACATGGTTCGGTTTTCCGCACCGCACTTGTGTCATAATAATGTTGGGGCAATATGTCTTTTGGGCAAAACTAAAGTTTTGGTTGGTAAATTTTGTGTCATTTTATTATGACTAGCAAAACGGCCCGTGCGTTGCAACGGGACAAAAAAATCATAATCTCCAATGTCCATGACAAAATTTTGCTGCATCACCGAGATACACTATCACTCTCGTTTTCGTGAAAATCGTGAACAATGTTTGAAAATCATGAATATTTTTTAAAACTCATGAACATATCTGAAATACGTTTTCAAATTAGTGAACATTTTTATAGATTTTCAAATATTTTCTAAAATCATGAACATTTGTTGAATTCATGAACAATTTATACTATTTCCAAACTTTTTTTTAAATGGTAAACTTTTTAAAATGTATTTCTTGGATAGTCGAACATTTATAGAATCGACCAACATTTTTTTGAAAATTGTTTGGTAGAACAGTTTTTGAAATTCACGAACATTTTTTGATTTAACGAACATTTTTTGAAATGCATGATCATATTTTGAATCAGCGAACATTTTATGAATCAATAAACTATTTTGTAAGTCACAAATAGTTTTTAAAATTTTAGGATATTTTTCAATTCATATTTTTTTTTGAATTAGCGAAATTTTGTAAAATCTCTTTAACATTTTTGATACACATATTTTCCAAAAACATTATGAACATTTTCTATTTCCTGAACATTTGTTTTCAAAATTTCGAGCATGTGAACATTGTTTTAGAATCCCAAACATTTTCTAAAAATCTCGTAAATTTTCTGAATCCACATATGTTTATGGATTTAAACAATTTATTTCAAAATTCCCATTTTTGAATTTCAGGAACTTTTTGAATTTCAAAATTATTTAAAGTAGAAAGAAACAAGGACAGAAAATAAAAACGCAAAATAAAAAACAAAATTTAAAAACCAGGCCGCGCGCACATGAGCCGGCCTAAAGAGGTGCGCTGTGTCTTCTCTCAGCATGCAGAGCGTAGTATAGATGGTTCCTGCTGCATGGGCCGGCCGAGGCAGGGATTCCCCTATGTGAAACCTTTTTTTTAATCACTTTATTATTAGGTATAGGTATGCACCACGAAATATTCACGATGATCCAAAATTATGTTAATGAATTATGACTACAATTTCCATAGCAAATGAATTTTGTTTAGAGAATTGTTCTAGAGTACATGTTGTCGCCATATTGTTATTTGGTGAATCCTTATGTAATTTGATGGCCGGATTTAATACTTGGGAAACCTTATGATATCCTACGAAAATATTAATGCCATTTCACTATGAATGTCGAGTTTAATGTTTACCCGGTGGCAATGACATCTATATTTTTATGTTAATTCCAATGTCATTTTCATAATATATCGTTGCGAATTTTAATGATAGTTTTGACACTTATGTTTAATATTGTTATCATTTGTCAACTTTTGTGACAAAAGGTATCATTGTGTCTGATGGCAAACATGATTAGATTATGTTGTCGATTTATTTTAATGTTGGCTATTAATTTAGTCGAAGTTCTTCCTGATCATTATGTGATATTAGAATGGAACCAACGAGAAGTTTTGATTAGAGATTTAATGAGAACTTTTTTTATGGCATATGATGATACTTTGACTAACATTAATTATTTTTCATGTGCCATGTATGAAAAAATAAGATCCTTTTCCATTTTTTGCCCAGCGATGATACATGTTGAATAATTTTTGACCAACACATGTTAGAATAATAATTAAGCATATCTTTAATTCATCTCATTGCATGGTTAATTCATGCTCAATGTTTTATTACGATTCCTCATTCCCACCGTTTTTTAGCAATGAACATTAACAATTATGCTAAACTTTGATTTTGGCATGCACGGACCTTATTTAGACAACTTTCCCACATGAAGAAGAGAGATCATTGTCTCATGTAAGGAATCTCTCAACGTTTCTGCCGCTAATGCTAAAGGATGTTAATCATGATGTTAAGGCAACCATTGGGAGTGGTCGCACAAGTTGTGTGTCAACATGCACATTACTAATTCAAAGGAGGTTAAAGAGAAAACTATTTAATTTATTCCACTAGCGTTTGGAGATGTCTTAATTCTTCATCTTAATGATGATGTTTGTTTATGCTCCTAGTTATTGGAGAAAATTTCTCTATAATAGATCACATGATTATGTATGATTTTAAATGTATGGTCAGGTCAACTCCAATCAGCTAGTGTTATTCTTGCCAAGTGGCGAGACAACTTATGTTTTCATTTTATAATCATTATGTGTGTTATGGTACAATTAAGATGTAAGAGAAGTGTAAAATAATGAGACGTCGTCAAAAGTGCAACCTTTTCTATTAGACGACATTTTAGAGGGAGAATGGATGTCTCATTTAAGATGAGGTATCACACTCACCTCTCTTACTCAAACCATAACACAGACTATGGTAATTCTCTGATTAAGATGCAACAAGTTTATTTAGAAGAATGATGAAAATCACACCAATGTTGTAACTCCTTTTATCATGTTTATATCTACTTACTCCCTAGACCACATTTTGAGAGGGAGAATGGATGTCTCATTTAAGAAGAGGTATCACACTCACCTCTCTTACTCAAACCATAACACAGACTATGATAATTCTCCAATTGAGATGCAACAAGTTTATTTAGAAGAATGAATGAAAATCATAACAATGTTGCAACTCCTTTTATCATGTTTATATCTATTTACCCCCTTACGAATAATATGAAGCACACATTAGTGATAAAGTGGCAAGTTTGTGAATCTAATGTCGCTTATGAGTTATGATATGGATGTAAGTTGTGGCTTATGATTATATTTCTAACCAACGTTGTTTGTAATTATGTGCCACACTTCATTAAGTTCTTTTCTGTCTTGTGCCCTACGGTGATGCAAATCAAAACTGAAATGTATACTTTTTAAGACATTAGACTCTGAAGCATGATATATGTTCTATAAGAGTAAAGTAATTACCGGGAACTTGGTGCCTAGGAACACAAATCTCGAGGAGAAACTGACTATCCATGAGATCTTTATTCCTGTGCATTAGGTGGATTGAGGATTATGAAATAACTAATGCAACACCTAGGGTCGAACCTCATCATTTCCCTATGATAGATAATGCGTGTGAACATTCATCTTAGTGGCTTGTTGCTATGTAGGGTGAAGGGTACAAGCTATTACGGTTTTCTGGACGAGTTAAATATTGTATGCTATAAATGGCTTTACAAATCCAAACATGACTCTGGGAGAAATCTTGGAAGGTTAAAAGGATTGTAACGAAAAGTCTTATAATAAAGAGAGAAGAGATTTGTCTTCTGACACCTTTCCTCTTGTCAGGATTAAGGCATTTTCAAGATGTTT
Source organism: Triticum aestivum (assembly GCF_018294505.1). Taxonomy (NCBI): domain Eukaryota; kingdom Viridiplantae; phylum Streptophyta; class Magnoliopsida; order Poales; family Poaceae; genus Triticum; species Triticum aestivum. The sequence goes on along the minus strand of NC_057811.1, from coordinate 37,453,318 downwards.
GTGTTATTACGATGACATGTTTTTATGTTGACTCAAATTAAAAATGTTTACGTGCCTCAGCCATAAGGCTTTGTCATGAAAGGAAAAGGAAGATAAGGCATGTAGTCTGGAGAATTTCTGTTATGAACTAATACAAGCGTTGAGACAATGTTACTTTAAGTCTGGGGGAGTAAGTTCTCTACCCCATGTAGATGAAAAGCTCACTAGCTAAACCAAAAGTTTTCTATCTTTCAATAATGACAAGAATGATCTTGGTGTTATCTCGTGCACTAATTGCACGGAGATTCATCCAAACATAGGTCCAAAAGGAGTAAAATTCATATTATGATGACATACATGGGCAAAGTATGAAATAAATACGTTATCCGCTAGTACTATGTGCTATTAAAGTCAAGCGCGATAAAAATGAACATTTTAGTGTCCAAGCAACTAATTTTGAACTGATCAGATAATGTTGGTTCCTTATGTTTCAACTGTTAGAAGCACCTTACGTATACATATGAACACACCCTCTTATTTATGATGGGGTACTCGGCAAAATTGTGTTTAATCCAGAACTGGACAACTGAAAAGTCGTTATCAAGCTTTGCAATATATGAAAGGCTATGATTATTACATGCTCGTTTAGTTTGATAACCTCATAACTGTGGGTTAGACAAACTTTGTTTTGGTGTGGTATGCGGATATTAAGAATTCCATGCCATGTTACATCCGCACCCTCACACAAGGAGGTTTATCATGGAAAAGCTCCTAAAGAACAACCATGGCATCATCACTGATACAAACATTTGTGGCATGTTAAGAGGCTACCGAGCAGGTTGTATGTCGAAAGAATATTTTTCGTGGAGTTAAGAGTGGTAGACAACATCTCCGAACCAGATTATGATCACACATTTCTCTATGTGAGTAACAACAAGTTAATTGGTGATGCCAAAGCCATTGACATTATGTCTCCATTGTGAAAGATAGTCCAGGATCAAACGTAAGATATTTTATCTATAAATTTTGTGGTTCGGCTCACCAAAGGCTTACCACACATTACTTTATGATGATGTTGCCGGCATAGGTTTACGAGCTTTTGATCCTGCAAATGAGGACCGTTAAATAAACCAACTCTCATAAAGTAATATATTTTCCCTTTTAAGATAAAATGATGTACTATAAAGTATACATTGGCACTCATGGTTGACAAGATTTTTTGAGCCCATAACTTCACCGAGCCCAAGAAGATCCCTATGGCTTCTCTACATTTTGTGGGAAACAAGTTCAAGATCAACACAAAGATCGTGAAGAGCCACCCATAGCTACATGGGAAGAGATGAAGAAAGCCATGCACTCAATATTTGTCCCCAAGAATTTCACAAAGGCACTTGTACAAGAAGCTTCAAGAGCTACAACAAGGGGCTCATACGGTGGAAAATACTAAAAGGAGATGGAGTCCGTGATGAAAGAGCCAACATGGAATAATCCAGCAAGCAAACAATGGTAGCACATGGAAAAATAAGAGAAGCAAACCATGGCTCGCTTCCTCAGTGGCCTGAAACATCCTATCAAGCATCGCTTCAATGGCTTGAACCATCCTATCAAGTATCGCCGACGTCCAACCGTATGTGACTGGTGAAATTGATGCAACAAGCCAGAAGGGGTCAACATCCTACCCACGGTTGTTACTGTTCTCACTGCTACGGTGCTTGTTAGCCATATGCTGTGTTGTTCAACGAAATTTCCCAATTTGATGTCTGAATTTCTTGTTTCAAGTCGCACCTATGGGCCATGTGTTCTGGTTTAGAGATTGCTCCAGGACTTAGTTTTTGGTTCGTCTACACGATGCATACAACAAGATGGGGAGTTCGAGGACCAAACAAGTGCTTCCTGTACACTGTAGGTTTGGGACTTCAATTCAGACGCTCTAACTCTACACTTGTCAGTGCTTTCTCTGATATTGATTGGGCAGGCTATAATGATGATAGAAAATCAACTAGAGGTTTTGCAGTCTTTTTTGGCTTCAATCTTATTTCTTGGAGTGCCAGGAAACAAGCAACAATGTCAAGGTCAAGTACATAAGCTGAATATAAATCACTGTCTAATGCCAGTGCTGAGATCATTTGGTTGGAGTCTTTGCTTGAAGAATTGGGAATAAAGCAACAACGCACCTCATGTCTGGTGTGATTATTTAGGTGCTACCTACCTATCAGCTAACCATGTTTTTCATGCTAGAACAAAATACATTGAAATAGATTTCCACTTTGTACGAGAAAGAGTTGCAGAGAAGAAGTTGGAAATACGATTCATCCCTTCCAAAGGTCAAGTTGCCGATGGCTTCACCAAAGCATTGCCAGTCAAGCCATTTGAAGCATTCAAGAACAATCTTAATTTAGGATAGTTAAGATTAAGGGAGGGTGTTAGACATAGAGATGTTTGTGCATGTAATCTCAACTCACCTCTATCTCTTTATCCTTCCCGTAACAATCTCTCTCTACCCCGTGTAACAAATTGAATCCTAGCGATCGGTTTGGAAGCCTTGTAAACCACGGCTGGGGTTGTTCCTGCCATCCATCAATAGAAAGTAAACCAAAAAACAAAACATAGAAAAAACAGAAAAACAAAAGCACGCGCACCCGTCAAATGGGCTGGCCAGTTTTTATTATAGTTGATGTGTTGGTAAGTAGCGATTTGATTTGAACGAGTTAATGGCAGACTTTGTTTTGGGGAAGTGCCGATTTGCTTGAGTTAATGCATGCGTCAAATGAGCCCATCAAAATTGGTTGCTGTCGAGCAAAATGTCACCTGTAAGACGCTTGTGTCATAATATAGAGTTAGACGAGGTGTTGGTGGGAGGTGAGGCGAGACTACCAAGTCCCCCTTTAGGAGTAGAGATATGGGAATGCTTGGTTCCCTGTATGTACTTCTGTTATCTCTTTAATATGAAAATCATATCTCCTGATTGCATGCAATCTTATATTTCTCTCCCAGGCCAAGGAAATATTTCATTTTTATTTATTTAATGTATTCACCGAAGGTTGGTCAGGAGTACGTGTATGATAGATTTATATATTATCGAAAGAGAGTACTGATACTTGGCAACGGAATATTGCATGTCTTACACACCATTTTGATACATTTTTTATTCTATATGATACATTATTAAACCAAGAGAGATATACAGATACATGGCAACGAAATGTTGCATGTCTTACAGACCATTTTGATACATTTTTTATTCAAGACGAAATGTTCAGTTGTATAGCACACAGATAATTATAGTGCAATTGTCGAGCACAAAAATGAAACAGAAAAATGGACCGGCCAACTTTTTCTACAAACTCACCATCTCGAGCACATAAATGGAACAGAAAAAAAGTAAACTAAAAAAATGAAACATAGAAAAAAAGGAAAAAATAAAAACACGCGCACGCGTCGAATGGGCCGACCAGTTTTTATTATATTTGACATTTTGGTAGGTAGCGATTTGATTTGAACCAGTCAATTCAGGACTTTGTTTTGAGAAAGTGCCGATTTGCATGAGTTAATGCATGTGTCCGGTCAAAATTGGCGCGGTTGAGCGAAATGTCACCTGTAATACGCTCGTGGGTGTAATATAGAGTTTGACGATGGTTTGGTAGGAGGTGAGGCGAGACTATCAACTCCAACTTTATGAGTAGAGATATGTAAATGCTTGGTTCCCTGTACGTACTTATGTTATTTCTCTTTTTTAGGAAAAACATATCTCCTAATTGCATGCGATCTTATATTTATCTCCCAGGCCAAGGAAATGTTTCGTTTTTATTTATTTAATGTATCTACCGAAGGTCGCGCGGATGGGCGGGAGGCGGAAGCCAAATAAAGGCAGTTGGGCAGTTGGCGCGTGGCATTTTTAAGAAAAAAGGTTCCCCGTTTTGTATTACAAAGCAACCACCGGTACATCCAACGATAGGTGCTGGGCCGCAGCACAAACAAGCCCATAAAAAGAAGAAAGAAAGAGAAATAAATGCCAACAACAACAGATCAACGAAACGAAGATGACCGGCGACCGTTGCACCCTCCGGAGAAGTACCACCACGATCCCAGCACTCTGAAGCGCCGCGTACCAAGCAACACCTTCAATAGGGAGACGACGACGACGCCGCTGTTGCCTGGACTAGTCCTAGGGTTTCCCCCCGGTACGCGGGGGGCAGTGGGGGGAAGGGGTGTATGCGACGCCCTTCAGGAAGGTCCGGCAGCACCCACATGCGTCGCCGCATCAGGGCCGGATGAGCCGCCAGAGATTTCTCCCAACCCAAACCCCCACCACCACCACCCCAGACGAATCATTATGCACCGCCCATCATGCCGCCCACCAACATGTGCCACCACGGTCACTGAATCAACTTCACCGTCTCCTAGAGGTCACCGACAGAGACCTGGAGGGCGGGAGAAGAGATAGTGGCCTCGGGGGCATCCGCAACATCGCCGACGTGAGGGGACAACCACCACCGCCACCGCGGAGCCGACCAGACGCACAAACACGGGGCTTACCAGGCGCCGAGGCCCGGCCGGACCCAAAAGAGTCCGAACAGCCCCTGCCGTCACGCTGCAGCTCGCCGGCCGACGAAGCCGCCACCGCCCGCAGACCACTGCCTCTTCGCCACCAACCAGGGAGCAGCGTCGCCGCGCACCGAGTCGCCGGCCCGCCCTAGCCCAGATGGAGCCCGAAAGGGCCCAGATCTGGGCCGCGGAGCGCCGCCGGCCACCAGCACCGCCATGCCGCCCCGCGGCCAACGGCCGCGTCACCGCACCAAGGACCACGAGGCTCGCCGAACTCCCGTCGTCGAGCCACACCGCAGCCGGCCGAGTTGCACCGCCGCCATCGGGAGGCCCCCGCGCCCCCCCATGAGCGAGCGGGGAAGGGACAGCCCGCCGGCGCCGGCGCCGCGCGGGCAAGGCCCGACGGACCCAGCCGGCGGCGGCGGGGAGGGAGATGGACGGGGAGGG
>NC_057811.1:37433275-37448017 GCF_018294505.1 Triticum aestivum | reverse complement strand
GGGGGCGCGGGGGAGGAGGGGAGGGAGGAGGAGAGGGTGGCGGAGCGCGCGAGGCCGGCGGCGGCGGCGGGTGCGGAACGCTAGTCGCGGGATCCCCTTGCGCAGATCTGCTCTTCCAAGTTTTTCGCGCGCGGCATTTTTACATCTCGAGTGCATGGACATGCAAATTTACATCGTGAGGTGTGGTATTTTACATCTCCAAAAAACGGAGATGTATTTTTTTTGAATCTAGGCCTCGAAAATGCAAAAGTTAGTTATTTTTACTTCTACATTTTCTATTGGAGATACTGTGAGAGGAGCAAACCATGGCTCGCGCGTCTTAACCATCCTATCAGGCATCGCCTCGACGGCTTGAACCATCCTATCAAGCATCGCCTCGACATGCTTCCAACTGTTGTTACTATTCTCACTGCTTCCCCATTTCATCAGCCATATGCCTTGTAGTTCGACGAAATTTCCTAATTGTACGCATGAATTGCTTGTTTCAATTAAGTTGCACCAATGGGCCATGTGTTCTAGTTTAGAGGTTGTTGCAGAACATATTTTTTTTGTTAGTCTGCACGATGTATACAAGATGAAGAGTTCGGGACCAAACAACAAGTGGTTAAATAAATTAGTACGCAAAAAAAGAGAGATATCAGTCCCATTGTCAATTTAATTTGTTTTATACTGTAGGTTTGAGCTATATAACGTGGAATCACGTCGGCATCGATGGGATCAGCTTACTTTGTGTAACAGTCTGTCAGGCGACGACTTGACCATGGCGATTGCATGAAGTCTACCCGATCGATCAGTTGACCCTTGATTATATACAGAGCATGCAGTGGTGTGCAAGCTATCATTGGCAGAACAGAACCCACCACTGCTCCACCATGCCCACGCCCTCCCGATCCCGATTCCTGCCATTGCCAGTCCTCCTACTCATCCTTGCAGGTGCAGCAGCCATTGCGGGTGAGCAAGATGAGCAGCAGCCGATCACGCATCCGGGCTGCCCGGACAAGTGCGGCAACATGAGCATCCCGTTCCCCTTCGGCCTGATGCCCGGCTGCTTCCGCGAGGGCTTCCAGGTCACCTGCGATCACTCCTTCGACCCGCCTCGAGCCTTCCTCGCCGGCAGCGACCCTGACACGACGACGAACCTCATCACGCTCACCGAGCGCGACGAATCGGCGGTCTCCGACGACCCCGATCTGGTCTACTCGTACTCCAACACCTCCAGCTGGGGAGTCGAGCTCATGGACGTGTCGATCGACAGGAGCGAGGCACGGGCGTACGGCCCCGTCACGTCCCGCTGCAGCACCAGCATCGCGCAATCCAAGCTCAAGGAACAGGCCATGACGCTGGAGGAGCCGTTCGCCGCCTCCAAGACGCTCAACGTCGTCGTCGGCGTCGGTTGGAAGGTCGGCGTCACGGACGGCTCAAGCTCCAGCTCCTACACGACGACGTTCGCCTGCCGCTCGGAGCTCGCCGCCAGCCATCTCGAGCACGCGAGGAACGGGTCGTGCACGGGGCGGGGCTGCTGCGAGGCCGCCCTGAGCTCGGAGCCCGGCTACGGGATCGTGCCGGGGGTCAGTGCCGAGAACAACACCCTATGGAGGACCAACCCATGCTCCTACGCCATGGTGATCGAGAAGTCACGCTACACCTTCTCGACGCCGGACCTGTACGTCGACAAGGTGCTGCCGAAGAAGTTCCCAAGGGGCGCCCCGGTCGTGCTCGACTTCGCCATCGTCGGGGACGCCGCTTGCCCGGTGAAAGGCCAGCGGCCGCCGCCAGACAACGCGTGCGTCAGCAACAACAGCCATTGTGTCAACGCGACGGTTGGCCAGTCGAGCTACGCACTCAGCTACGTGTGCAAGTGCTCCGAGCACTACCAGGGCAATCCTTACATCGCCAATGGCTGCAGAGGTTTGTCGAAATGTTTTGATCTACACAGGTTAATAATTTCCATCCTTGTTTAGACGATTTATTAACTCAGATTTCGTATCTTGATCCTTGATTTCAACTTCTCAAGACATCGATGAGTGCAAGTTCCCAGATATATATTTTTGCTCAAGCAAGGGCATATGTATGAACAGACTTGATGGCTATGATTGTCCATGCAAGCCTGGAATGAAAGGCGATGGAAAATCAGGACACTGTGCAGAAACATTCCCCCTAGTAGCCAAGGCGATTGTGGGTAAGTAAATGGCGTGTATATTTATGTATTTGTGTTTAGAAAAATGTTGAATTTTGAGCTTTTCTTTCTAGAATATGTTGTGGTACACTATTCCTGTCTTATTCTCCTACATATCACTAATTTTAGAATGCGTAAATAAGTTTTTATAACTTTAATTGCTAATACACATTTAAGCATTTATTTTTTCTACTATATAATATATTTGCATCCTCATTTATTACCAGATCCATTCTATGGAATACCTTTATTTCGTTATTAGCTATTTATACTAACACCCGAAAAAAAGCTATTTATACTAACATGTAAACATAAGAACTTAGTGTTGGATGTTTATATTGGATAGCTTTTCTTCAAACTTCTTGCATAGCAAGTTAATATATCTAAAACATAAAATTAAACATATTGAAATAGTAGGTCAAAAGGGTGAACATGGGCAACTAGTTTTAAATTGGGGTCACCTAGTATGACAGGATGGCCTGCACATTTGCCGTCATCTTTGACCAGATGTGGAACCTAGTGTGAGCTTTCATGGTCCTCCTCTTAGGGCACTCACAATGCATTGTTTCTTATTCGCAAAAATAAATAAATGCGTGGTTTCTTAAGTTGTCATCCTAGGTGTGATAGATTTGTAGAGACAACCACCCAAGTGCATTATCTCTTAGGGCAGTCTCAATGCATTATATTTTAATTAAGCTATATTGTTGATGGTGTTATTTCATTTTATACTATATTTCTACTAGATCATTTATTGGGAACTTGTGAGTAAGTTTGTTTTGTCCATGCAGGCACAATCGGTTGTATTTTTGTCATTGTAGTTATGTCATTTCTACTTCTTCTTAGCAAAGAGAAAAAGAAGACAAAAGAGTTCTATGAAAAGAATGGTGGGTCTACACTAGAGAAAGCAAAAATTATAAAACTTTTCAAAAAGGGTGAGCTCATCCCTTATTTGAAAGATACCAATTTTATTGGAAATGGTGGTTTCGGTGCAGTTTACAAGGGCATCCTTGGTGATGAATTAGTTGCAATCAAGAAGACGATTAGTGGTAGTCTGCTAGAGAATGAACAGTTTGCAAATGAAGTCATCATCCAATCCCAAGTCATCCATAAGAACATTATCAGGCTCATAGGTTGTTGCCTGGAAGTTGATACCCCATTGCTAGTATATGAGTTTCTTTCCAATGGTAGCCTCCATGACATTCTTCACGGCAATGACAACAAACCTTTGAACTTGGATACACGTTTAAGAATTGCTGCAGAATCTGCAGATGGTCTAGCTTACATGCATTCAAAAACAATCACCAAAATCCTACATGGTGATGTCAAACCAGCAAATATACTGTTGGATGATAGGTTTGTCGCCAAGATTGCAGACTTCGGCATATCGAGGTTGATTGCAAGAGACAAGCAACACACCGCAAAAGTCATCGGTGATATGAGTTATATGGATCCAGTATATTTACAGTCAGGCTTGCTTACTGAAAAGAGTGATGTCTATAGCTTTGGAGTTGTGCTCTTGGAACTTATTAGTAGGAAGAAGGCCATGCACTCTGATAACAACAGCTTAGTCAACAGTTTCATTGGAGCTCATAAAAGAGGGGAGAGGGCAACCGAGTTGTTTGACAAAGAAATTGCTGTAGGAGAAGATTTGGAGATTCTTCAAAGTCTAGCAGGGATGGCAATCGAATGTCTCAGCCTTGAGGTGGATCAAAGACCAGACATGACAGATATAGCACACCGCCTTCTCATACAGAATAATTCGCGTAATGCATAAGTTGTTTCAAGTAAGTTGTTTATTTAGTTAACATATATGTATGGCGTCAAATAAGGACAATTCACATCAACAATTTTTTATTTTGCTATTTTGAGCAGAATATTTTCAATAGATGTAGGGGATGTGTCCATCAATTTCATGAAATTTCTTATTTCACTATAACTCACTCATTGTGCCATATTTTGAAGTTACCAAATGTATGTATTGCATGGATTCACCATTTTTTTTTCTAAATGTATGTATCGTGCTACACTGAAACATGGGTACCCAATAGTGCAGTATCAGCTTGGCTTCAACGGAAGGGGAAGAGCAGTGGCCTTGTTGGAACCCGAGCGGCGGCGACCTACTATGCACTACTCTTCCTTGCTGCCGGCGGCGCCCGTGGACGTGCCAACTTCATGGTCCTGGGGGTGGGGCGCGGCCTTGGCGGAGCTGGTGATGTCCACCTCCTCGTCGCTCTTGTCGAACACCTCGTCCGCCACCTCGTCCATCTCCTTCTAGGCGGCCTGTAATTTCGCCTGACATTGGCGATACCGCCAGCGGACGCGGCGGATGTCACGGGTGGAGTGTTAGGAGTCGAGCGGCACCGCCTGCTCCGCCAGGTCTGCGTCCAACGCGATGGCCATGCCGACGATGAGTTGCTCCTCTGCTTGCCGATGCTCGTCGAGGAGATGGAGGTTGTAGGCTTGGTTGGCCTGCGCCTCCTGGAACTTGGCCTCCCGTTCCCCCCGCACCATGTCCATATAGTGGGCACGAGCCTCGTGATGGTGATGCTGGCATGCATCGGCGAGGAGGGTGACACCAGCTCGTCCTCGACCACATCTCCCATTGAGACATCATCGACCTTTGTCTGCCTACCGGCCTACCACCCGCAACAATGGCGGCCATCTCCTTCTTCTGGTCAGATGAGAGGCTATCCCAGAGGGATTTGAAGCACGAGGAGGCTATGGTGGGTGTGGTGCGGAGAGGAGAAAGGGGTCGTAGGATGATGACTACGGCTATGGCCGGGGTTGGAGTTTATATAGCGGGTGGATGTCAATGGTCGGCGGCAGACAAACGGATGGGTGACGCCGGAGTAGGTTCCTCGGCAACCACATATTGTTAATGCAGGGTGACGGACCGCTGCGGTGTTGTTTGAATGCGGAGCAGTCACGTGCACCGGAAAGTGGCAGACAGACGCTCTCTCAGAGCTTCAATGTCGGCAACAATGAGAGGCCGCGTTCGCTCTAGCCGGGCATGAATGTGGCACTAACGCTCTAGAGTGGCGCTGACCGTTGCGGGCGGGAACCGCGCACGGGCGAGGCAGCGGGTCAATGGTAGGCCAGGGCAGTCAGAAGCAGATGTGGCAGCGATCCGGATGCCCGTAAATGCCCCTAGTTTGTCTCCGGTTTAGAGCATCTCCAATAGATGGTCCAAAATTTGGCGGTCCAAAACCGGAGATGTAAAATTTGGACCGCCAAAAAGTGCGTTTTGGAGCTCCGAAAAAAGATCAACTCCAACTGATGGTCCAAATTGATGGTCCAAAAGAGCAACTCCAATAGATGGTCCAAAATGAAGATGTAAATTCCTGAAATTCCTGAAATTTTGCCAAGTCTGAGAATCACTTAGCTGTTTTCAAAATGCTACAACTATTGTTCTGTACGTCCTATGATTTTGTGCCTTATATCAATTTGGAGCATTTTTCTGTGATCTACATGTTAGTACCAATTACATCCATATTAGAGCTCATTTGCTTGGTCATCAACAACACTAAAGTAGCTATGAAAATAAAGCTGTTTTCTGCTTTTCACTTAACATAACTTAGCATTTTGTGATTGATGCATTAATTGTTTTTGTATGTACACATATTAACTCCCGTCTTTCTTCTTTTTTCTAGCCCTCCGGATCGAGCACAACTTCGGTATGAGCTGCGTTTTTGGCCTCAGACGGTCCAAAACTTAGTTACTTTTACATTTGGACCATCTATTGGAGATGCTCTTATGGGGAAAAGTGCGTCCAAACTGCCGAGCGGACCAATATAGGCCCACGTTGGATGGCAAAACATGTCCCGACCGCGCGGTCAAGACGTATGCGGATGGTTGGGTGAAAGCTTTGCAAGCAACCGCTCAAGAAAATAAGCTTTGCAAGCTGCTGCTTCTTTTCTTAATTCGCAAAAAATAAAATAAAATAAACTTCTACTTCTTTTTTCTTTTTGAGGAATAAGAGCATCTACAACCGGGCATTCCAAACCCGCCTCAAACGCTTGGGCGGGGTCCAGTGACCGGTCAGAAAAATCCGACCCAGACGGGCGCCTCAAACGGGCCTTAAACGCCCGGGATGACTGGCACCCCTCATATCCCGCCCAAATATGGGGAGGATATGGGGAGACTTGGACGCGACCTAGAGTGTCCGCCACGTCGGACTAACAGTCGGGTTCCACATGAAAACACTCTGAAACCTGGTGGCCTGAAGCTCGTCTCCTCCGTCACCGCGTGGCGCCGCTCTACGGGCCGCATAGTGCCCTAGCCTGGCTATTTAAGCCGGCCGCTGGCACCGAAACCCTACCCATCCACATTTCACCCCTCCCGCCCGCCGCCACCACCACTTTCCACTCACCGTTCGCCACCAGTAGTAGCCATGCATCCACGCCGCTGGGTAAGGAGCTACACATATCTAACGCCAGAGCACCGGCTGCAGCTCCTTGAACATATCTTGGCAAGGCACGAAGCTCGGATCACCGCGTGGCTACCTCTGGACTCGGTGGATCTGGAGAAGGACTTGGAGGAGGACGAGGACGAGAAGGATGGGGAGGACGCGAAGCAGGAGGAAGAGCAGGAGGAGGACGGGGAGGGTGCGAAGCAGGAGGAGCAGGACGAGAAGGACATGGGGGGCGTGGGGGACGCGGATCTGCAGGCGATCCTCGATTCCCTCCGGCTGGAATCGGCGGCGGAGGCCAAGCGTCATTGTCTGCAGGAGGCGGAGGCGGAGCACGCCGCGGATGTCAACCAGATGCTCGCGTATACGGATGAGGAGGAGGAGCCAGATCCCTCCTATGCTCCCATCTACCCGGCGCCCGGCACCGACGTCGTGGACATTTCAGACCACCAAGCGTAGTTAGGCTAGTGTGATGTGCATAGTACGTATGATTTTTTTGCATGTTTTATATGGATCTAGAAGATGAAATATGAGGTACTTGGATGTATAGCACCATGTATTAGATGTGACCAGTCAATGCCGCGGACGTGCCCGATAGCGTCCGCAAGCGTTTGAGGGGCCGAATTTGCCTAGTACGGCTATAAATGCTCTAAAGCTGCAGGCTTTATTTGGCAGAGGGCAAAAAGGGGATGTACTTCACAAATTGCAACCCAACATTTGGGCTCAGAAAGGAATGACAATGGGGGATTCTACCTCCTAGAGATCAACTCCCGCTTTCAACCCACGAACAATAAGAGTCTGAAACTTCTTTCGTACAAATTTTATGAAACCATGTGCGATGGCTCGAATTCATAGTCAATCTTATACTCAGGACTAGCAGCATATAACACAGGACTAGCAGCGGCCCGAGAGCAAACGTGCCGATGCTTGCATGTGCCATCGATGCTCATTGTGTTCCTAACACTTCTCAGGCACACATCAATACTTCTATTCTACTCTGGTTGTGGTCGTTTGATGGGGGAGACGTCCTTTTATTGCGATAGACTCGCCATTACATTCATTGCCACAAAATATTTGGTCATGATGGGAGTTATATTCATTTTCTTTACTTCAATACATTTATATTTCATACTACTCATTTACTTTGATTGTGGGTTCATGTATATTCATTTTCCTTACTCCAATACATTTATATTTCATACTACTCATTTACTTTGATTGTGGGTTCATGTAAATGAATCTATCTAACATCTTATCGCAGTGAGAAATCTCATATACTAGTCTCATTAATATGATACTAGTTTATGATACTACCTTGACAATGCATAGTACTGCATCCGTTTTTATTTACTCTGCATATTAAAGTTGACTGAAGTCAAACTTCATAGAGTTTGACCAAGTTAATAGGAAAGAATATAAATATTTACGATAACAAATCTATATGATGCGAAAGTACGTTCAATAATGAATCTAATGGTATTGATTTGTTATTATACATGTTATTATTTTTGTCTATAAACTTTGTCAAAGTTTATAAACTTGACTTTGACCAAAACTAACATGCGGAGTAAATAAAAATGGAGGAAGTATCATAGATGACCTTATTTATTGTCATGCATGACTCATAGTAGCACATCATTTAATATGATACAATATCATACTATGATACTCAATCCTCTCATTCTTTATTTAGTTATATGTCATCTCATCTAAACTGCTTAGTTGACATGCATGATACTTCATAGTATGATACTCCCACTCTAAGCAGTTTTAGCCTGGTCACAATGAGAAGTATCATATGCATGATACTAGTGTGTGATACTACATTCACAATGCATATTATCATAGATTGGTATGATAGGGATCTTATTTATTGTCATGCATGACACATACTAATACTCCCTCCGTTCCTAAATATAAGTCTTTTAGAGATTCCAATATGGACTACATACGGAGCAAAATGAGTGAATCTGCACTCTAAACTATATCTATATACAACCTTATGTAGTTCATATTGGAATATTTACAAATACTTATATTTAGGAACGGAGGGAGTACATCATTTAATATGATACGGTATTATATCGTGATACTCAATCCTCTATTTTCTCATTTAATTGAGTGTCACCTCACCAAAAATGATTAGTTGGCTCGCATGATACTACCAATAATACTCCATTGTGACCAGCCTTAGGCACTAGTAGAAAAAGGCCCATTTTCCCCGGTTCATAAGGCCCATTTGTCCCGGTTCCTGAACCGGGACTAAAGGGTCGGTACTAAAGCCCTATACCTTTAGTCCAGGTTCTTACACCAACCGGGACAGATGGGGCTCCACGTGGCCGCTTTGGCTTGCCCAGGCAGGGGGGCCTTTTGTCCCGGTTGGTGGCACCAACCGGGACCAATAAGCGTCCACGCATCAGCATTTCAGGGGCTGGGGTTTTTGGGGGGGGGGGTTGGGGGTTTTGGGGGTTTTGTAGGGTTAATTTAGGGGTTTCATATATTGTGTTAGCTAGCTAATAGAGAGAAGTGTCCTCTCTTATCTCCATGGTTGGTCGACGCTACGTACTATACGTATAGAGAGGACTCGACACACTAGTTAGTAAGCAAATGAAGGGAACCATTAAGTACAAAAGATCGTCATGAACATATATATGCAGAGAGAAGTGATCGACCTCTCCTTCTCCGAGAGATTGGTCGAACAACAAGTTTTCGTATATCTACCTGACGCTACTGGCTACATATATACAATATTAAGATCTCTTACAATATAATCCCCTAATTATATATGAACTCAGCTTCCACATGGTATTCTCCGGCTTTATTGATGACGTGGTCAAGAAAGAATCCCGCCAATTCCTCTTGAATTGCTTTCATGCGATCTCGTGGTAGGAGTTCATTCCGCATCTGCCACGTCTAATTTGAAGAAGGGGGTTAATACATATATATGAATGAAACTCAACAGAAATGATGGTGTAATAAAATGAAATTGTGAATATTATTGCTTACGCACATCATATTGTCTTTTAGAGTAGCCCCGCTTATTTTTGCGAGTCGCGTTGTAGATGAACTCGCACATGTAGTATCCACAGTAATCATTCCCGGGTTCCTGCCACAAGCACTTTACGAGAAACAGAGGTCAATCAAACTGATAATGGAGCATTATAAATGGCATTGATGAAAGTAGCTAGAATCAACGGGATCGAGATGCGCGGAACTAGCTAGCTAGTAGTACTTACTTTCGGGTATGTAAATCGCAGCTCCCCCGGCAGTCCTGGAGATTGTGCGGTGAATAGTTTCCAAACCCTACGAGACAAGGAAAACAATTACTTGATATCAGGAAATGAACAAATTAGTTGCCGATATGGTGCGATAATGATCGATTGAACTTACTTCGCGAGCATTTTAGTCATGTCCGCATATTCCTCGGGATCTTTTCGTCTCGAGTCTAAGACGGTTACAAGTCCCTGCTCAAGCTTAATCTCTAGGAGAATATAGTGGAACCTGGATGCATGCATAACTCATCAATTACATTACTATAACCTCGAGTAATAAGGGAAACCGAATATGCACAAGACAGTAGCACTCACTTGAAGTTGTAAGGAAAGAGTATTGTATCTTTGTTTTGATTTATTAGCAACGATTTGAGCAAGTTGTCCTCGGTGTCTTTGGCATGAAATTTAACCGTAAATTCATTTATGAGATTTGTGTTAATGAACCCAATATCACAGATTTCTGCTTTTCTGCATTCGACGATCTTCAATCTGCATGATATAGTGAGGATAATCATATATACATGCAATAAAAGAGCTGAGCTATATATAGAGACTTAATGACACAAGTAGTACTTACAGACAGTAGCAAGTGACCGCTAATTTATCGAGGGCCTTTTGATTGAAAAACTGGAAGAACTCCTCAAATGGAAGAGTCAACAGTTCAATTCCAACGAGGTCGTGCTCCTTTTTAACTCTCAGCATCAAAGTATTCATCCCCCCAGACTCTCTGCAGGTTTTCATGTACCAATTATGGAATCTTCGCATCATCGTTGTTAGAGATCTTTCATCTTTGACGAGAGGCTTCCCGTAATGGTATTTGTGTTCGTCCACCTCCATAGTATCATAATGTACATCATCGGGCAGGTAATCTCCAAGATTGGTATTGGGCAAAATCTCCGGATGATTAGCGACGATATCGCTAGACACCCTGAGCGGGGGGCACGATTGGTTCGCTTGTTCGCCGAGCTGGGCAATTTTTTCCCAGCTCATCATTCTGCTAACCTTCGATCACTGATAGTACTTCCCGACTGCTCCGCTTCGATATATGCCTTTTCAGTAATGCGCTCATAGTTGTTTTTCGGCGGAGATGGTGGTGGTTTCTTCAGGGCATCGATAGTGCGCTTTGCTTTCACCGGATCTATCTTCTCCTCTGGAGGTGGATGTTTCTTTGCTTTCACCACTTCAAAGAAGTCCCTCACTTGGGCTTGACAGATCTCCGTTTTCCTCCACGGTCCTCTCGTATGGTAACTTCTCTAGAGGCTTGAGAGATCGATCGAATCTGTATTGCCTCCCGCCTCTGGCTGTACTGCTAGACGCCGGAGCAGACGGAGCGGCCGTGGCTGTCTTCTTTCCTTGCTTATGAGGCGGAGGAAAAGGACTACGACACACCGGAGCAGCCGGAGCGGCAGCAGGTCTCTTCCGCCCTTGCTGACGAGGCGGAGAAGGAGGAGGTTGGCTGCTCGGGCGCGCCGGCACAGGCGGAGAAGGAGGCGGAGTGCCCTGATCACTCACCGGAGGAGGAGGCGGAGTTCCCTGACTCGCCGGAGGAGGAGGAGGAGGCAGAGGCGTCCAGTTCGAAAGGTTGATGAGCTCCTTCCGCCATAGGCATGGAGTCTTCAGAGCAGAACCCAGCCGAGTCTCCCCTTCACCGGTAGGGTGGTCAAGCTCGAGCTCCTCAAATCCCTTCGTTATTTTGTCCACCGTCACCCCAGCATATCCTTCTGGAATAGGACGGCAGTGAAAAGTTGCGCCGGGTTCAGGAGGTCGAACTGAGCCGACAGCCGCCTTGACTTTCAAGTTCTGCCATTGCGTCATAACGTGGCAATGTTGAGACTCCGTGATAGCATCCACGGGGTAGCTAGTAGGAGCCGTGAAGACAGGCTCCAGTTGAAGCAGCTCGGTGGAAGCCACGCTGCTTCTCCACTGAGATGGCGGGGTAGCTTTGGGGGTAGCTTCGGCAGGTCGCTTGCTGTGAACTGCTTCTCGTTCCTCTAGCGCTTGTACCCTTGTGTGCAGCTTTTGCAGTTGGGTATGCTCCACTTTCCTCCTCCTCTCCTGGTATTTGTAACCGCCTGCGTCTGGAAACCCAGCCTTCCACGGAACGGAGCCTGGCATGCCTCGTGTCCGTCCAGGGTGCTCAGGATTCCCGAGGGCCATTGTGAGCTCATCGTTCTCTCTGTCTGGAATGAATGTCCCTTGCTGCGCTGCTGCGATATAGTCCTAAAGCTTCGTGATGGGTATTTGCAGTTGCTCGTTCGTCCAAACGCACTTCCCTGTTACAGGGTCCAAGGTTCCACCAACCCCGAAGAACCAAGTCCGGCAACGGTCTGGCCAGTTCAATGTCTCTGGTTCGACCCCTTTATCAAGCAGGTCATTCTCAGCCTTGGCCCACAACGGCTGGGCTTTGAGGTTGCCACCTGACCCCGTGCGATGGTGATGCTCCTTCTTTGCAACATTTATCTTGTCTATCGCTGACGTCTTACTACTCTTGTCCGATGTCTTGTGGGCCACAAATGCGTCCCAGTATTCTCTGATCTTCTCATACCGGCCGGTGAATTCTGGTGTCTTTTCTTTGTCGACAAACGTTGTTTTCAGCTCATTCTTCCACCTCCTGAATAGATCTGCCATCTTCTTAAGAGCATGAGACTTGATCAATGGCTCTTTAACTGGCTTCTCCGGATCTTCCTCTGGTGGTAGGGTGAAATTTTCCTTCAGCGCATCCCAAAGATCATCTTTCTGCCTATCGTTGACATAAGACACCTCAGGGTCTTCCTTCTTAAGCTTATACCATTGGTGGATGCTGATCGGGATCATGTCCCTAACAAGAACCCCACACTGAGCAGAAAATGCTTCCTTGGTCCGGATGGGTTCAATCGGTTGGCCATATCGCGCGATTGCTGTGATCGTGAACCTTTCATCCGAGTGCAACTTTTCTTCGGGCCTCGTTTCTTTACCAAAGTTGTGCTCGATCCGAAGGGCTAGAAAAAAGAAGAAAGACGAGAGTTAATATGTGTACATACCAAAACAATGAATGCATCAATTAGCTAGTCAGCAGAGGCTTAATTAATATATATACCTGGCCGGACTCTGTTCGGTCGCCGGAGCCGTCATCACGTTCTCCTTCTTGCACCGGCATTCGGTCACCGGAGCCATCATAATCATGTCCTTCCTCCTCCGTTATTCGATAACCGTAGCTTGCTTCACCCTCCCCTTCCAGACCATCGATTTCGTTGAGATACGACATGACATCACCTCCGGCTGCGATTATGTCCCCCAACACCTGTTCCGCGTCCTCGTCTCGGCCGTGCTCCATAGTTTCTGCAAATATTACAACATGGCAATTATTATACAAACATGACAGATGGATATATTAGTGGAAAACGTAGACCTAGCTAGCTAATCACAACAAGGAATCATATTAGTGGCCTCGACGCTTCTCTAGGGTTTGGGGTGGCCTTGGCAACGCTTCAAGGGTTCGGGGTGGCCTCGACGACAACGCTCTTTTAACTTGGTAAATTTGGGTGGCCTCGTCAGCGCTTCTAGGGTTTGGATCAACTTGTGCACATTGCTAGACCCTCGACCCTCGACCGCTCGGTGATCCACGACCCTCTACGTACCCTATTTCCCGACCCTCTACCCCCTCATGTCACGTTTGTCTAGTGTCAAAGGATTCAACAAAATCATGTCTTCATCACTAGGCGAAAGTAACAGGTGCACGATGGTACGAAGCTCTCTAAAGTTATTTTGGAACGGAGTCCCAGATAGGATAATTCGCTTTTTGGTACAAAGTTCAGCAAGATCCTTTCGAATATCTCTATTTGGAAGGCCTTTGCTAAAATTCGTACAAAAAGGCGAATTATCCTATCCGGGACTCCCTTCCAAAATAAATTTGGAAAACTTCGTACCATCATGCCCTAGTTACTTCCGGCTAATGATGAAGCCATGGATTTTTTAATACTTTGACACTAGGCAACCTCTCGGCTCCTGGCGATCCTCGACCCTCGAACCCTCGGCGACCCTCGACCCCTCGGAGTTCCTCGACCCTTGAACCCTAGGCCCCTCGACGACCCTCAAACCCTCGACCCTCGAACCCTCGGTGACCCTCAAACCTCTACCCTAGTTCCCGACCCTCGCTCCTCGAACCCTCGGCGACCCCTCCCCCCTCATGTCGAAGTTATCAGGGAGGGGGTATATCGACCCCCCCCTCACGTAAGAAGAGAAAAAAAAGATCGAAGACGAGAAAAGAGGAGAAGAAGAAAGGAATAGAGAAGATCGAAGAAAAAAAAGAAGAAAGAAAAAAGAGGAGAAGAAGAAAGGAATAGAGAAGAAGAAGAAAAAATAGAATAATTCTATTTTTTTTCTTCTTCTCCTCTTTTTTCTTCTCCTCTTTTTTCTTCTTCTTTTTTTCCCTTCTTATTTGTTTCTCCTCTTCTTCCTCTCCTCTTCTTATCCTTTCTTCTTCTCCTTCTTCCTCTTCTTATTTTCCTTTTTCCAGTCCTTCTTTTTCTTCTTCTTCTTCTTCCTTCTTCCTCTTTTCTTCCTTTTCCTTATTTTACTTTTTCCTCTACACTAACCTAAAATGCACTAACCTTCTTTTCACTCCTTTTTTTCTTCCAAATATGAACATATACATAAATTGACAACAAATATGCACAAAAACATATATATACATAAATTTTCCTATACATACACAATTGTTTTACAAATATCTACATATATATGAACATATACATAAATTGACAAAAAATACATTAATGAAAAAAATGCTATGAACATGTACACACATATATACACATACACACACATATACAAAAAATACATTTATCAAAAAATGCTATGAAATAAAAATGCAGGGCAGGGGCGGCGCGCGGCGGGGCAGCGTGGAG